>NW_012101274.1:224070-236368 GCF_000951045.1 Mandrillus leucophaeus | reverse complement strand
TTTATTTCTCCTTCACTTATGAAACTTAGTTTGGCTGGATATGAAATTCTGGGTTGAAAATTCTTTTCTTTAAGAATGTTGAACATTGGCCTTCACTGTCTTCTGGCTTGGAGAGTTTCTGCCGATAGATCAGTCTGATGGGCCTCCCTTTGTGTGCAACCCGACCTTTCTCTCTGGCTGCCCTTAACATTTTTTCCTTCATTTCAACTTTGGTAAATCTGACTATTATGTGTCTTGGAGTTGCTCTTCTCGAAGAGTATTTTTGTGGCATTCTCTGTATTTCCTGAATTTGAATGTTGGCCTGCCTTACTAGGTTGGGGAAGTTCTCCTGGATGATATCCTGCAGAGTGTTTTCCAGCTTGGTTCCATTTTCCCCATCAGTTTCAGGCACACCAATCAGACGTAGATTTGGTCTTTTCACAAAATCCCATATTTCTTGGAGGCTTTGTTCATTTCTTTTTACTGTTTTTTATCCACACTTCTTTTTTCACTTCATTTCATTCATTTGACCTTCAATCGCTGATACTCTTTCTTCCAGTTGATCGAGTCAGTTACTGAAGCTTGTGCATTTCTCATGTAGTTCTCGTGTTATGGTTTTCATCTCTATCAGTTCTTTTATGATCTTCTCTGCATTGATTATTCTAGTTGTCCATTCATCCATTCTTTTTTCAAGGTTTTTAGTTTCTTTGCACTGGTTACATAGTTCCTCCTTTAGCTCTAAGAAGTTTGATCAACTGAAGCCTTCTTCTCTCAACTCATCAAAGTCATTCTCCATCCAGCTTTGTTCCATTGCTGGCAATGAGCTGTCTTCCTTTGGAGGGGGAGATGTGCTCTTATTTTTTGAATTTCCAGCTTTTCTGCACTGCTTTTTCCCCATCTTTGTGGTTTTATCTGCCTTTGGTCTTTGATAATGGTGATATACTGATGGGGTTTTGGTGTGGGTATCCTTTCTGTTTGTTAGTTTTCCTTCTAACAGTCAGGACGCTCAGCTGTAGGTCTGTTGGAATTTACTTGAGGTCCACCCCAGACCCCGTTTCCCTGGGTGTCAGCAGCGGAGGCTGCAGAAGATAGAATATTGCTGAACAGTGAGTGCTGCTGTCTGATTCTTGCTCTGGAAGCTTTGTCTCGGGGGTGTACCCCGCCATGTGAGGTGTGAGGTGTAGGTCTGCACCTAATGGGGGATGTCTCCCAGTTAGGCTAGTCAGGGGTCAGGGACCCACTTGAGCAGGCAGTCTGTCCATTTTCAGATCTCAACCTCTGTGCTGGGAGATCCACTGCTCTCTTCAAAGCTATCAGACGGGGGCATTTACCTCTGCCGAGGTTTCTGCTGCTTTTTGTTTAGCTATGCCCTGTCCCCAGAGGAGGGTCTACAGAGGCAGGCAGGCCTCCTTGAGCTGCGGTGGGCTCCACCCAGTTTGAGCTTCCCGGCCACTTTGTTTACCTACTTAAGCCTCAGCAATTGTGGGCGCCCCTCCCCCAGCCTCACTGCTGCCTTGCAGTTAGATCTCTGACTGCTATGCTAGCAATGAGGGAGGCTCCGTTGTCGTGGGACCCTCCGGGCCAGGTGTGGGATATAATCTGGTGTGTCATTTGCTAAGACCCTTGGTAAAGTGCAGTATTAGGGTGGGAGTTACCCGATTTTCCAGATGTTGTGTGTCTCAGTTTCTGTTGGCTAGGAAAAGGGATTCCCTTCCCCCTTACGCTTCCCAGGTGAGGCGATGCCTTGTCCTGCTTCAGCTCTCTCTGGTCGGGCTGCACCAGCTGACCAGCACCAATTGTCTGGCACTCCCCAGTGAGATGAACCCGGTACCTCAGTTGAAAATGCAGAAATCACCTGTCTTCTGTGTCACTCACGCTGGGAGCTGCAGGCTGGAGCTCTTCCTCTTCGGCCATCTTGGGTGCGCCCCCCAATATAACCCACAATCACTTCTTCTTGAAGACTTTCCCTCTGCCCAAAATCTTCCCCAATATGACTGTGTTTCCTTTATTCTCATCCCACTCCCCAAAACTCCCCAGAGTTGTCCTCATTTGCTCACAGCATCATGCCCTGGTGCCCACTTCTCACCTCCCATCTCTCCTTAACCAAACCCACCTGGCCCCTGCCACCATCACTCTCCAGAGAATCCTGGTGCCAAGCTGCCCAGACTTCACATCTGCAAACCAGAGCTCTTCATCCCAATGCTCTACTCCCCAAAACTTCCCTAATCTGGTACAGGGCATTTTTATTTTCCTCACTTCTGGGGCCAGATACATACATTAAGTTGGCTTGCTCCAATCTTTGTGCAACTCCTCTTATGTCTCCTTTCACTGGTAGGCTGCCTTTTTTTAAATTCTGAGCTGCTATTTTTCACTGCTCACATATATCATCCTAGTTGCTTCTTTTTATTATTATACTTTAAGTTCTGGGATACATGTGCAGAATGTGCAGGATTGTTACATAGGTATACACATGCCATGGTGGTTTACTGCACCCATCAATTTGTCATCTACATCAGGTATTTCTCATAATGCTATCCCTCCTCTAGCCCCCCACCCCCTGAAAGGCCCTGATGTGTGATGTTCCCCTTCCTGTGTCCATGTGATCTCATTGTTCGACTCCAACTTATGAGTGAGAACATGCAGTGTTTAGTTTTCTGTTCCTGTGTTAGTTTGCCGAGAATGATGGTTTCCAGCTCCATCCATGTCCCTGCAAAGGACATTAAATCATCCTTTTTATGGCTGCATAGTATTTCGTGGCATATATGTGTCATATTATCTTTATCCAGTCTATCATTGATGGGCATTTGGGTTGGTTCTCTTTGCTATCGTCAACAGTGCTGCAATAAACATACGTGTGCATGTATCTTTATAGTAGAATGCTTTATAATCCTTTGGGTGTATACCCAGTAATGGGATTACTGAGTTCAAATGGTATTTCTGGTTGTAGATCCTTGAGGAATCGCCACACTGTCTTCCACAATGGTTGAACTAATTTGCACTCCCACCAACAGTGTAAAAGTCTTCCTGTTTCTCCACATCCTCTCCAGTATCTGTTGTTTCCTGACTTTTTAATGATCATCATTCTAACTGGCATAAGATGG
This sequence comes from Mandrillus leucophaeus, assembly GCF_000951045.1. Classification (NCBI taxonomy): domain Eukaryota; kingdom Metazoa; phylum Chordata; class Mammalia; order Primates; family Cercopithecidae; genus Mandrillus; species Mandrillus leucophaeus. The sequence goes on along the minus strand of NW_012101274.1, from coordinate 233,288 downwards.
CATCTCATTGTGGTTTTGATTTGCATTTCTCTGATGACCAGTGATGATGAGATTTTTTTCATGTGTCTGTTGGCTGCATAAATGTCTTCTTCTGAGAAGTGTCTGTTCATATCCTTTGCCCACTTTTTGATGGGATTGTTTGATTTTTTTTCTTGTAAATTTGGTTAAGTTCTTTGTAGATTCTGGATATTAGCCCTTTGTCAGATGGATATACTGCAAAAATTTTCTCCCATTCTGTAGGTTGCCTATTCATCTGATAGTTTCTTTTGCTGTGCAGAAGGTCTTTAATTAGATCCCATTTGTCAATTTTGGCTTTTGTTGCCATTGCTTTTGGTGTTTTATCATGAAGTCTTTTCCCATGCCTATGTCCTGAACGGTAATGCCTAGGTTTTCTTCTAGGGTTTTTATGGTTTTAGGACTTATGTTGAGGTCTTTAATCCACCTTGAGTTAAGTTCTGTATAAGGTGTAAGGAAGGGATCCAGTTTCAGTTTTCAGCATATGGCTAGCCAGTTTTCCCAACACCATTTATTAAACAGGGAATCTTTTCACCATTGCTGGTTTTTGTTGGCTTCTTCAAAGATCAGATGGTTGTAGATGTGTGGCATCATTTCTGAGACCTCTGTTCTGTTCCATTGGTCTATATATCTGTTTTGGTACCAGTACCCTGCTGTTTTGGTTACTACAGCCTTGTACTATTGTTTGAAGTCAGGTAGCATGATGCTTCCAGCTTCGATCTTTTTGCCTAGGATTGTCTTGGCTATATGGGCTCTTTTTGGTTCCATATGAAATTTAAAGTAGTTTTTTCTAATTCTGTGAAGAACGTCAATGGTATCTTGACAGGGATAACATTGAATCTATAAATTACTTGGGACAGTATGGCAATTTTCATGATATTTATTCTTCCTATCCATGAGCATGGAATGTTTTTCTATTTGTGTCGTCTCTTATTTCCTTGAGCAGTGGTTTGTAGTTCTCCTTGAAGGTCCTTCACACCCCTTGTAAGTTGGATTCCTAGGTATTTTATTCTCTTTGTAGCTATTGTAATTGGGAGTTCACTCATGATTTGGCTCTCTGTTTGTCTATTGTGTATAGGAATGCTTGTAATTTTTGCATATTGATTTTGTATCCTGAGATTTTGCTGAAATTGCTTATCAACTTAAGGAGATTTTGGGCTGAGATGATGAGGTTTTCTAAATATACAATCATGTCATCTGCAAACAAAGGCAATTTGACTTCCTCTCTTTCTATTTGAATACCTTTATTTCTTTCTCTTGCCTGATTGTCTTCAGCAGAACTTCCAATACTATGTAAAGACATCCTTGTCTTGTGCCAATTTTCAAAGGGAATGTTTCCAGCTTTTGCCCATTCAATATGATATTGGCTGTGAGTTTGTCATAAATAGTTTTTTTTTGAGAAACTTGCCATCAATACCTAGTTTATTCAGAATTTTTAGTATAAAATGATGTTGAATTTTATCAAAGGCCTTTTCTGCATCTATTGAGATAATCGTGGTTTTTGTCATCGGTTCTGTTTATGTGACGAATTACGCTTATTGATTTGTGTATGTGGAACCAGCCTTGCATCCCAGGGATGAAACTGACTTGATCATGGCAAATAAGCTTTGTGACGTGCTGCTGGTTTCAGTTTGCTGGTATTTTATTGAGGATTTTTGCCTTGATGTTCATCAGGGATATTGACCTGAAATTTTCTTTTTTTGCTGTTGTTGTTGTGTCTCTGCTAGGTTTTGGTATCAGGATGATGCTGGCCTCATAAAATGAGTTAGGGAGGAGTCTCTCTCTTTTTATTATTTGGAATAGTATCAGAAGGAATGGTACCAGCTCCTCTTTGTACCTCTGGTAGAATTTGTCTGTGAATCTGTCTGGTCCTGGGCTTTTTTTTGGTTGGTAGGCTATTAATTACTGCCTCAATTTCAGAACTTGTTATTGGTCTATTCAGGGATTCGACTTCTTCTTTGTTTAGTCTTGGGACTAAACACATAAAACTAGTATGTGTCCAGGAATGTATCCATTTCTTCTAGATTTTCTAGTTTATTTGCATAGAGATGTTTATCCTATTGTCTGATGGTAGTTTGTATTTCTGTACGATCAGTAGTGATATCCCCTTTATCATTTTTTATTTTGTCTATTTGAGTCTTCTCTCTTTTCTTCTTTATTAACCTGGCTAGTGGTCTATTTATATTGTTAATCTTTCCAAAATCCAGCTCCTGGATTCATTGATTTTTTGAAGAGTTTTTTGTGTCTCTATGTCCTTCAGTTCAGCTCTGATTTTAGTTATTTCTTGTCTTCTGCTAGCTTTTGAATTTATTTGCTCTTGATTCTCTAGTTCTTTTAATTGTGATGTTAGGGCATCGATTTTAGATCTTTTCCACTTTCTCCTGTGGGCATTTAATGCTATAATTTTCCCTCTACACACTGTATTAGCTCTGTCCCAGAGATTCTGGTATGTTGCGTCTTTGTTCTCATTGGTTTCAAAGAACTTATTTATTTCTGCCTTAATTTCATTATCCAATAGTCATTCAGGAGCAGGTTGTTCAGTTTCCATGTAGTTGTGTGACTTTGAGTGAGTTTCTTAATTCTGAGTTCTAATTTGATTGCACTGTGGTGGTCTAAGAGACTATTTGTTATGATTTCCATTCTTTTGCATTTGGTGAGGAGTGTTTTACTTCCAATTATGTGGTCAATCTTAGAATAAGTACAATGAGGTGCTGAGAAGAATGTATATTCTGTTGATTTGGGGTGTAGAGTTCTGTAGATATCTATAGGATCTTCTTGGTACAGCACTAAGTTCAAGTCCTGAATATCCTTGTTAATTTTCTGACTCATTGATCTAATATGGACAGTGGGGTGTTAAAGTCCCCCACTATTATTGTGTGGGAGTTTAAGTCTCTGCTTAGTCTCTAAGAACTTGCTTTATGAATCTGGGTGCTCCTGTATTGGGTGCATGTATATTTCCTTCAGGAACTCTTGTAAGGCAGGCCTGGTGGTGACAAAATCTCTAAGCATTTGCTTGTCTGTAAAGGGTTTTATCTCTTTTTCACTTATGAAGCCTTAGTTTGGCTGGATATGCAATTCTGGGTTGAAATTTCTTTTTGTTAAGAATGTTGAATATTGGCTCCTACTCTCTTCTGGCTTGTACGGTTTCTGCAGAGAGATCCATTGTTAGTCTGACGGGCTTCCCTTTGCAGGTAACTCCACCTTTCTCTCTGGCTGCGCTTAACATTTTTTCCTTCATTTCAACCTGGGTTAATCTGACAATTATGTGTCTTGGGGTTACTCTTCTTGAGGAGTATCTTTCTGGTGTTCTCTGTATTTCCTGAATTTGAATGTTTGCCTGTCTTTCTAGGTTGGGGAAGTTTTCCTGTATAATATCCTGAAGAATGTTCTCCAACTTGATTCCATTCCTCCTGTCACTTTCAGGTACACCAATCAAATGTGGGTACGGTCTTTTCAAATAGTCCCATATTTCTTGGAGGCTTTGTTCATTTCTTTTCATTCTTTTTTCTCTAATCTTGTCTTCATAATTTATTTTATTATGTTGATCCTCAACCTCTGATATCCTTTCTTCTGCCTGACTGATTCAGCTGTTGATACTTGTGTATGCTTCATGAAGTTTTCTTGCTGTGTTTTTCAGTTCCATCGGGTCATTTATGTTCTTCTCTAAACTGATTAGTTAGCAATTCGTCTAACCTTTTTTCAGGATTCTTAGCTTCCTTGCCTTGGGTTAGAACATGCTCCTTTAGCTCAAAGGAGTTTGTTATTACCCACCTTCTGAAGCCCACTTCTGTCAATTCATCACACTCATTCTCCATCCAGTTTTGCTCCCTTGCTGGTGAGGAGCTGTGATCCTTTGGAGAAGAGGCATTCTTGTGTTTGGAATTTTCAGCCTTTTTGTGCTAGTTTTGCCTCATCTTCATGGATTTATCTACATTTGGTGTTTGATGTTGGGGACCTTTGGATGGGGTTTCTGTGTGGACATCCTTTTTGTTGATGTTGATGCTATTCCTTTCTATTTCTTAGGTTTTTTCTAACAGGCCCCTCTGCTGCAGGTCTGCTGGAGTTTCCTGGAGGTCCACTCCAGACCCTGTTTCTCTGGGTATCACCAGCAGTGGCTGCAGAACAGCAAAGATTGCTGCCTGTTCCTTCCTCTGGAAGTTCTGTCACAGAGGGGCACCTACCAGATGCCAGCCAGAGCTCTCCTGTATGAGGTGTCTGTCGACCCCTGCTGGGAGATGTCTTCCAGTCAGGAGGCATGAGGGTCAGGGACCCACTTGAGGAGGCAGTCTGTCCCTTAGTAGAGCTCCAGTGCTGTACTGGGAGATCTGCTTCTCTGTTTAGAGCTGGCAGGCAGGAACATTTAAGTCTGCTGAAGCTGTGCCCACAGCTGCCCATTCCCCCAGGTGCTCTGTCCCAGGGAGATGGGAGTTTTATCTACAAGCCCCTGGCTGGGGCTGCTGCCTTTCTTTCAGAGATGCCCTGCCCAGAGAGGAGGAATCTAGAGAGGCAGTCTATTTACAATGGCTTTGCGGAGCTGCAGCGGGCTCTGCCCAGTGCGAACTTCCCGGCAGCTTTGTTTACACTGTAAGGGGAAAACTGCCTACTCAAGCCTCAGTAATGGCAGAAGCCACTCCCCCGACCAAGCTCGAGCATCCCAGGTCAACTTCAGACTGCTGTGCTGGCAGTGAGAATTTCAAGCAAGTGGATCTTAGCTTGTTGGGCTCTGTGGGGGTGAGATCTGCTGAGCTAGACCACTTGGCTCCCTGACTTCAGCCCCCTTTCCAGGGGAGTGAATGGTTCTGTCTTGCTGGTGTTCCAGGCACCACTAGGGTATGAAAAAAACTCCTGCAGCTAACTCGGTGTCTGCCCAAATGGCTGCCCAGTTTTGTGCTTGAAACCCAGGGCCCTGGTGGTGTAGGCACCCAAGGGAATCTCCTAGTCTGCGGATTGTGAAGACCATGGGAAAAGCATAGTATCTAGGCCAGAGTGCACCATTCCTCATGGCACAGTCCCTCACAGCTTCCCTTGGCTAAGGGAGGGAGTTCCCCAACCCCTTGTGCTTCCCAGGTGAGGTGACACTCCACCCTCCTTTGGCTCACTCTCCATGGGCTGCACCCATGGTCTAACAAGTCCCAATGAGATGAACCAAGTACCTCAGTTGGAAAGGCAGAAATCACCTGCCTTCTCTGTTGGTCTCACTGGGAGCTGCTGACTGGAGCTGTTCCTATTCGGCCATCTTGCCAGCCACCCCTAGTTGCTTCTTAACGTTCTAACTTGCCTCTACTTTGCCTCCTAACTATGGCCTACTCTCCCCAAAGCAGTCAGTATACTTCTTAAATTAAGAGCACTGCACTACCCTGCTCAAGATATGACAAAAGTTACCTGTAAAACTGGATTAAAAACTTGACTTCTTCCTAGGACCTGCAAGACAAAAGGCCCTGTGAGTTATGGCACTGCCTGTGTGACCTCATCTTCTCCATTACTTCTCTCATTCCTCACTCCAACCATGCTGGCCCCCTTGCTATATGTTCACTGAACACATATGAAACACATTTCTGTCCCAGTCTTGGCACTCACCCCACTCCCTGTAATGTCCATGCTCCTTCCCTTCCTCACTTTTGTCAGGTCACTTTTCAAATGTTACTTTGCTAGAGAGGCTCCTTCTCATTCTATCTAAAATTAAGAGCTCCTCCAATCACTCTGTTTCCTTTTATCCCAATTTCTTTTCTTGCTATTTGCCACTACCTGAAAAAAAAAAAGTCTTCTTCACTAGGCCATAAGCTCATAAAGCTGATAAAAGCAAAAACTCTGTTCCACCTGTCCTTCTCTCTATCCCAGCACTTAGAAGAGTGGCAGAGTCAGCATTCAGTGTTTACAGAATGAGCAACTTCTTGGCAGCATTTAGCACTGTATCACAGCCTCTATTATCTTGAATTCTTTGTTGTAGTTTTAGTATCCTATCCTGTTTTTCCTCCTCCAATTCTATCTACACACCTGAGGGCTTGTTCCTTACATCCTGATAGTCTTTACAGGCCTATCTTCTATTCACTCTTTTTTTTTTTTTTAAGAGATGGGGTCTCACATGTTGCCCAGGCCACATAAAAATTCCTGGGCTCAAGCAATCCTCCCACCTCAGCCTCCCAAGAAGCTGGGACTAGAGGCATTTGCTACCATGCCCAGCATGTCCACTTTCACTCTACACACTTTCTCCACATTTAAGTAGCTACTCATACTGCTCATTCCTTACCTCTAGCTCAGATTCAGGTTCCAGTCCGGTATATCCACATGATGACTGAACACTGCCACTCTGCTACTTCACAGGCACATTGAAACTAACTCGTCTACAGTGAACTCCTCTTCTGATCCAGCTTTCACTCCAGCATCACCTAACTCTCTACATCTGGAAGCACCACTCCCATTTTCCTCCATCATGTGCTAAACTTTCTGAATGGTCTGAAGCTTCATGAAAAGGCCTGTGTCTTATCCAGTGCCCATAGACAGGTTTCTATTCAAGTGCACAGCAAAAGCATTCTCTCCTAAACTCTGGCTGGTTGCTAACAAATCATGTATTTACCTAAGTGTTCTTTTCCTCCAGCCCAAGCAGTTGATCTTTTTCTCTAGGCTTGCTGTTGAAAGGAATAAAACCCAACTGTATTCGTCTGTTCCCACACTACTATAAAGAACCACCTGAGACTGGGTAATATATGAAGAAAACAGGTTCAATTAACTCACAGTTCTGTATGCTGTACAGCAATCATGGCTAGGAGGCCTCAGGAAACTTACGATCATGGCAGAAGGTGAAGGGGAAGTAAGCACATATTAACACGGTGAAGCAGGAGAGAGAGAGTAAAGGGGGAAGTGCTACACACGTTTAAACAACTGGATTTCATGAGAACTCATTTAATATCATGAGAACAACAAGGAAGAAATGCCCCCATGATCCAATCACCTCCTACCAGATCCCTCCCCCAACATTAGGAATTACAATTTGACATGAGATTTGGGTAGCAAAACAGAGCCAAACCATATCATCCCACCCCTGGACCCTCCCAAATCTCATGTTTTTCTAACATTGCAAAACACAGTCAGGCCATCCCAGTGGTCCCCCAAAGTTTTAACTCATTTCAGCATTAACTCAAAGTCCAGCTCCAACACCTCATCTGAGACAAGGCAAATCCCTTTTACCTATGAGCCTGCAAATAAACAATTTAGTTAGTTACAAGATATAATGGGGGTAGAGTCATTGGATGAATAAACCCATTCCAAATGGGAGACATTGGCCAAAATGAAGGGGCTAAGGCCCCATGTAAGTCCAAAATGCAGCAGGGCAGCCATTAAGTCTGAAAGCTCTGAAATAATCTCCTTTGACTCCACAGCTCACATCCAGGGCATACTGATGCAAGGGGTAGGCTCCCATGGTTTTGGGAAGCTCTGACCCTATGGCTCTGCAGAGTACAGCCCCCACAGCTGTTTTCACAGTTTGGCATTCAGTGCCTGCAGCTTTCCAGGTACAAAGTGCAAGCTGTCAGTGGATCTACTATTCTAGGGTCTGGAGAATGGTGGCCCTCTTCTCACAGCTCCACTAGGCAGTGCCCCAGTGGGGACTTCATACAGGGTCTTAAACACCCCATTTCCCCTCTGCACTGCACTAGTAGAGGTTCTCCACAAGGGCTCCATCCCTGCAGCAGACTTCTGCCTTGACATCCAGGCATTTCTATACATACTCTGAAATCTAGGCAGAGGCTCAAAAACCCCAGCTCTTGCCTTCTTCACATCTGTAGGGCCAACACTACATGAAAAACACCAAGGCTTTGGTCTTGCACCCTCAGAAGCAATGGCCTGAGCTGGACTTTGGCCCCTTTTAGCCATGGCTGGAGCTGGAGCAGCATGGACAGAGGGTGCCATGTCCTGAGGCTGCAGAGAGCTGCAAGACCCTGAGCCTGGCCCATGAAATTATTCTTCCCTCCTAGGCCTCCAGGCCCGTGATGGGAGGGCCTACTATGAAGGTCTCTGAAATGTCCTGGAGGCATTTTCCCCATTGTCTTGGCTATTAACATTCAGCTAATCTTTACTTATGCAAATTTCTGCAGCCTTGAATTCCTCCCCAGAAAATGGGTTTTTCTTTTCTACCGCATGGTTGAGCTGCAAATTTTCCAAACTTTTCCACTCTGCTTCCCTTTTAAATGTAAGTTCTAGTTTCAGGTCATTTCTTTGTTTATGAAAATGAACGTAAGCTTTTAGAAGCAGCCAGGCTATATCTTGAATGTTTTGCTGCTTAGAAATTTCTTCTAGAAGATGGCCGAATAGGAACAGCTCCAGTCTCCAACTCCCAGCGTCAGCGACACAGAAGACAGGTGATTTCTGCATTTTCAACTGAGGTACTGGGTTCATCTCACTAGGGACTGCGGGACAATTGGTACTGGTCAGCTGCGGCAGCCCGTCCAGAGAGAGCTGAAGCAGGGCGAGGCATCGCCTCCCCTCAGAAGTGCAAGGGGGAAGGGAATCCCTTTTCCTAGCCAGGGGAACTGAGACACACAACACCTGGAAAATTGGGTAACTCCCACCCCAATACTGCGCTTTACCAAGGATCTTAGCAAACGAGCACACCAGGAGATTATATCCCACGCCTGGCCGGGAGGGTCCCACACCAATGGAGCCTCCCTCATTGCTAGCACAGCAGTCTGCGATCTAACGCCAAGGCAGCAGTGAGGCTGCGGGAGGGGTGCCCGCCATTGCTGAGGCTTAAGTAGGTAAACAAAGCAGCTGGGAAGATCGAACTGGGTGGAGCTTACAGCAGCTCAAGGAGTCCTGCCTGTCTCTGTAGACTCTACCTCTGGGGACAGGGCACAGCTAAACAACAACAACAACAACAACAACAACAAGCAGCTGAAACCTCTGCAGACGTAAATGACTCTGACAGCATTGAAGAGAGCAGTGGATCTCCCAACACGGAGCTTGAGATCTGAGAATGGACAGGCTGCCTGCTCAAGGGGGTCCCTGACCCCTGAGTAGCTTCACTGGGAGACATCCCCCACTAGGGGAAGACCGACACCCCACACCTCACACGGTGGAGTACACCCCTGAGAGGAAGCCTCCAAAGCAAGAATCAGACAGGTACACTTGCTGTTCAGCAATATTCTATCTTCTGCAGCCTCCGCTGCTGATACCCAGGCAAACAGGGTCTGGAATGAACCTCAAGCAAA
>NW_012101274.1:209792-218194 GCF_000951045.1 Mandrillus leucophaeus | reverse complement strand
TGATGGGTGCTGACGAGTTGATGGGTGCAGCACACCAACATGGCACAAGTATACATATGTAACAAACCTGCACATTATGCACACGTACCCTAGAACTTAAAGTATAATAATAAGAATAATAATAAAAATAAAAGAAATTTCTTCCACCAGACACCCTAAATCATCTCTCTCAAATTCAAAGTTCCACAGATCTCTGGAACAGGGGCACAAAGCCACCAGTCTTTTTGCTAAAGCACAGTAAGAGTGACCTTTACTCCAGTTCCCAATAAGTTCCTCATCTCCATCTGAGACCAGCTCGGCTTGGACTTCACTGTCCATATCACTATCAGTATTGTGGTCAAAGCCATTGAACAAGTCTCTACGAAGTTCTAAATCTTCCCTCATATTTCTGCCTTCTTCTGAGCCCTCCAAACTGTTCCAACCTCTGTTACACAGTTCCAAAACTGCTTCCACATTTTCAAGTATTTTTATAGCAATGCCTCCCTTCTCTGGTATCAATTTTCTGTATTAGTTCTTTCTCACACTGCTGTAAAGAACTACCTGAGACTGGGTGATTTACAAAGAAAAGAAGTTTAATTGACTCACAGTTCCACAGGCTGCACAGGAAGCATGGCTCAGTAGCCTCAGGAAACTTACAATTATGGTGGAAGGCCAAGGGAAAGCAAGCATGTTTTACAATGGTAAAGCAGGAGACAGACAACAAAGGGGAGAAGTGTTGCACACTTTTAAAGCATCAGATATAGGAACTCACCATCGTGAGAACAGCAAAGGGGGAATCTGCCCCCACAATCCAATTACCTCCTACCAGATCCCTCCCCCAACACTGGGAATTATACAATCCAACGTGAGATTTGGCTGGGGACACAGAGCCAAACCATGTAACTGTTTAAATAAAGGCAAGGTAGTAGAAAAATGTTTGTGGGACTCTCTGAAATCTATACTGGGTTCTTAGGAATATCTCTGTGTAGTGGCTTGGAGAAATAACATTATTCTGAAATGATTCAGAACAAAGTACACTAATTACATCTGACTTTTTTCTAAGTCACCAAAATAATTCTATTCTTCATTGTAGTAAAACTAAAATGTTTTACATCTAAGTAGGAATTTCTCAGTTTCCAAATAAACTGATATAAAATTGTCCAAAATAAAGATATTAACAGTAAACTGTTAATGTCCTGACTGCGTTTCTATGGAAACTTAAGAATTGTAGGCAAATCCTGAAATTGAGGTTTCGCTTACCACTTTATTGAGTGCCAGAAAAATAAATTTCAAGAGGCAAATTGAAATGAAAATTTAAGTGTCATGCAAATAAACATAAAATGGTAAATTCCGTGCTCACAAATTATTTTTTTAACTTTTCTGATTTAACACTTCTTATGATTGTTCTATGCTTAATGTATGATACCTTACCTCTCCTGTTTCCAGCTTCTCTTGTCCAGGGAATTCTCAGTTTCAATTTACAGTGACAAGAGAAAACTCTTTAAAAATTATTAACCTGCTTGATTGGTAAATTTAGGTAATTTTATTACCTCTACTTTTATCTGTATCTGTTGAAATTAATGTATAGACATATGATGGAGCCAGGCAAGATGGAATACATCAGTAATTCCAGCTACTCAGGAGGCTGAGGTAGGAGGATCACTTGAGCTCTGGCCAGAAGACTGAGGCCAGTATGGGCAACACAGTAAGACCCCTTTTCCTTTACAAAAAAAAAATGGACAGGTAAATGTTGCCTCTGAGTTGTATAAAACAAACTTTTAATTGAACTAATCAAGGGTGGAGTAAGTTCTAAGAGATAAGTTTACTCTATGGGTAAAACATACAATGTATTCCACAGTTTTAAAGTTTAGGAACGGAATTAGGCATCACTACCATCTCCATGTCAGTTTCAGGGTACTTACCATAGAACCTTAGTTCTGTTCGGTAGCTGTCTTACATAGTCATTTCAGATCTCAAAGTCTTTGTTCATCATCAATGTAGGGAGAATATACACAGGTCTTATTTGTGTTTGGAAGGGCCAAATAAGATGGACGTTAAAATGTGTTGTACATACTGAAAAAAGACATGAAGAGCCTATGGGATCTCATCCAACACTACCCATCTACCAACTGGTGTCTAAAATCACTGAGGCTTACCTTACACCACCAAACAGAGCATAAATATTCACAAGTACTTCCATGCTTTGTGCATAAAGTTATAATCTATTAACACAATCTATTCATTCATTATTATTGAATATTCTGAAAATTGAATACAGTACTGCCCAGTTATAAAGGCACGTACATCATGAGCTTTAATTATTCTAAATTTTTTTTTTTTTTGAGACAGAGTTTTGCTCTTGTTGCCCAGTTTGGAGTGCAGTCGCGTGATCTCAGCTTACTGCAACCTCCACCTCCCAGGTTCAAGCGATTCTCCTGCCTCAGTCTCCTGAGTAGCTGGGATTACAGGTGTGCACCACCATGCCCAGATAATTTTTTGTATTTTTTTACTAGTGATGGGGTTTCATCATGTTGGTCAGGCTGGTCTCGAACTCCTGACCTCAGTTCATCCACCTGCCTTGGCCTCCGAAAGTGTAGGGATTACAGGTGTGAGCCACCATGCTCAGCCTAAGTGTTCTAACTTTTAAAGAAATTAAAAGCACAACCAAAGTTGAAATAGAAGAGCTATAAGACATTTTCTCTATACTAATGAAATATCTGGCATTTATTAAAACAAATAAAACAACCAGATTTAAATATCTTCATGATACAACGTTTTCTATTTCAAAGAACTTGGTTTTTATTCAAGAACCCTGTTGTTACTCAAAACTATTTCTACTTAAATTCATTCTTTTCCTCAAAGTCTGATGGTAAAATATTAAACATTTTCTTTCATCTCCCCCGTTTCCATCCCTATCAGAGATTGGAGTTTGAACTCCAACACACTCATCTTTGAATGTAATTCTGTTGACATGAGGAGGGAGCTATGTAAACAAACACTTGAACAGGCAGTGTCTGGCATTTTAAACTCCCAAACCTTTACATCACAAATGTAACTCTGAATTTATGTTCAATCTCTTTCGAAATGTTTTTACCATGAACCACCCCCACCACTTTTAGAACAAGCAGGAAAATGAAGTCAGTAAGTTACCAGAGTAGATCTGAAGATATATTTGGGTTAAAGAGGAAATCTTTTTTTTTTTTTTTTTTTTTTGAGACGGAGTCTCTATCTGTCGCCCAGGCTGGAGTGCAGTGGCCGGATCTCAGCTTACTGCAAGCTCCGCCTCCCGGGTTTACGCCATTCTCCTGCCTCAGCCTCCTGCGTAGCTGGGACTACAGGCACCCGCCACCTCGCCCGGCTAATTTTTTGGGGTTTTTGTTTGTTTGTTTGTTTGTTTTTTTTAAGCCAGGATGGTCTCGATCTCCTGACCTCGTGATCCACCCGTCTCGGCCTCCCAAAGTGCTGGGATTACAGGCTTGAGCCACCGTGCCCGGCCAAGAGGAAATCTTAAAGCAATCAGAAGACTGTGGGTAAGCTTTGGGTTTAAAAAACCACCAACTATTCTGCAGCCTTGGCAGTAACATTTTATACCATTCATAATCATTTTAAGCATCTCTCCAATTTTCTTCCCTTCAGTGTTCAAATTATAGTTGGAAGGAATAAAGCCATTTCTGTTGAGGTGACTTAAAACAACCTATTAAAAACTCCATATGCCAACCTCTATTCTGAATTTAAGCAAGAAATCTCCAAACATTTCGGTCTAAATTTTCCCAAGTATCAGCTACCTTAAAACATCAGAGAAAGGGAACACTCAGACTCTTACCTGGCTCCTTCACTTAGGCACCATCTGGATAGACAAGGAGAATGGGATGGGTACTCAGAAGTTGGAGTACTTGAGTTCTCATTAAGAAAAGGCAAAGAAGATATGAAAAAAGCTTTGAAAAAGTCTCATAGAATGATAAATTGTAGGGCTCAGACTGATGTCCTTTGGCAGACCAGCTTGGAGCTGGCACTGGGGGACACACAAGTCAGCATGCTTTGCATGGAGTGGTTCTGCTCCTCTTCACCACCCTGTGCACCGTGGCTTGCTGCTGCCTGCTCACAGACCTCAGACCTGAAGTAGGACCCCACTGCCCCCCGATCCCACCTAGTTTGGTTCTAGCATTGGGTGACACACAATAGGTCAGCATGGTCCCCATGGTGCACTTCTGCTCTTCTCTACTGCCATATATTCCTTTGCTCACTGCTGCCTGCTTGCAGATCTCAGACCTGTGGTAGGGCTCCACTGATCTTGCCAGACCAGCTTCCACTCTTCTCTGCCACTGCCTGCACTTTTGCTTGCTGCCACCTGCTCATAGATCTCAGCCCTACAATCGGGCTTCACCAGCCCTGTGCAGCAACCCCACACATGGCTGGCATTGGGGAAGATGCAAGAGTTCAGCATGTTACCAATGGGGCATCTCCACTCCTCTTCACCACTGCCTGTGCCTTTGTTCAATGCTGCATGCTCATAGATCTCAAACTCACAATAGGGCTCCACTGGCCTTCCGCACCAGCCCTGTTGGGGGCTGGCGGCATGGGACATGCAAGAGGTCAACATGTTACCCATGTGGCACCTGCACTTCTCTCCACTGTGGCCTGCACCTTCACTCACTGCTGCATGCTTATAGATCTCAGACCCACAAGAGGGCTCCACAAACCTCCTGTGCCAGCCCTACTTGGGGTTGGGATTGAGGAACATACAAGAAGTCAGCATGTTCCCCCAGAGGGTGCTTCCAGTCCTATCTACTCCCATCGCACCTTTGATCATTGCCTCCTGTTCCTCATAAATCTCAGACCCCCAGTAGACCTCATGTGCCAGCACCATTCATGGCTGGCATTGTGAAACACAGAAGTGATCAGTGTGTTACTCATGAGGCACTTCTGCCCCTCTCCTCTGCCATCTGCATGTTTTCTCACTACAGCCTGCTTGTAGTTCTCAGATCTGAGGTAGAGTTCCACTGACCTCCGGCACCAACTCTGCTTGTGGCTGGTATTAGGGAACATGCAAGAGGCCAATGCATTACCCAAGGGGTGCCTTTGTTTCTCTCCACCAACACCTACACCTTCACTCGCTGCCACCTGCTTATACATCTGAAACTCACAGGAGGGCTCCACTGACTTCCTGTGCTTGTCCAGTTTGGGGCTGGCACTGGGGGACATGCAAGAAATCAGAGTGTTACCCATGGGGCATCTTTGCTCCTCTCTGCTGCTGTCTGTGCCCTTGCTTGCTGCTGCCTGCTCCTTGATCTTAGATCTGCAGTAGTCCACCAACCTCCTGTGCCAACCCCACTCAGGGCTGGCACTTTGGGACATGCAAGAGGCCAGCCTGTTACCCACGGAACAGCTCTGTTCCTCTCTTCTACCATCTACATGTTTGATCTCTGCAGCCTGCTCGGAGATCTCAGACCCACAGTAGAATTCCATCGATTTCCTGCACTGACATTGCTGGGAACTGGAACTCCGGGACATGCAAGAGGTTAGCCTGTGACCCATGGGGCGCCTCCACTCCTCTCCTCTGCCATCTGCTTGTATGCCTCCTGCAGGCTGCTTGAAGAATGCAGCCTCAGAGTAGTGTTCCTGCCAGTCTTGCATGGGTCTGGTTGGGGCTGGCACTCTAGGACATGAGAAGTCAGCCTGTGATCCACAGGGCGCCTCCACTTCTCCTGCCATCTGCATGTTTGCTGCTGCTGTCTGCTCCTAGGTCTCAGCCTTGCAGTAGGATTCTGCCCACCTCCTACACTGGTACTGCTTGGGCCTCGCATTGAAGGACATGGAAGAGGTCAGCACGTTACCTTTGGGGTGCCTTTGTTCCTTTCCACTGCCACCTGCGCCATTCTTCATTTCTGCCTGCTGGTAGATCTGACCCATGGTAGGGCCCTGCCGACCTCTTGTGCTTGTCCTGCTTGGGGCTGGCATAAGACACACAAGGGGTCAGCCTGTTACCCATGGTGTGCTGCTGCTCATCCTCACTACTGCCTGAGCCCTCACTGGCTGCTGCCTGCTCATAGATCTCAGACCCACAGTAGGGCCCTGCTGACCTCCTGCACCTGTCCTGCTTGGGGCTGGCAATGGGGGACACGCAAGAGGTCAATGTTTTACCTAAGGTGTGCCTCCACTCCTCTCTGTTGCTACCTGTGCTATCTTTTGCTTTTGCCTACTAGTAGATTTCAGAACCACAGTGAGACTCCACAGACCTCCTGGGCCAACCCGTTTGGGGCTGGCATTAGGGGACATGCAAGAGGTCAGCCTGATACCTATGGGGCTCCTTCTCTCCTCACCTCTACCATCTGCATGTTTGCTCTCTACAGCCTGCTTGTAGATCTCAAACTCGCAGTAGGGCTTCTCTGAGCTCCTGCAGCAACACTGCTTGGGGCCAGCCCTGGGGGACACTCAAGAGGTCAGTGTCTTGCCAATGGGGTGCTTCTGCTCCTTTTCTCTGCCATCTGCGTGTTTGCTCATTGCAGCTTGCTCGGAGATCTCAGACCCTTAGTAGGACTCCGTCAACTTTCCGCACCAGCCCTGCTTGGAACCAGCACTTGGACACATGAGAGCTCAGCCTGCTACCCATGGGGTGACTGTACTCCCCTCCACTGCCGCCAGCACCCTCTCTTGCTGCCATCTGCTTGTTGATCTCACATATGCAGTAGGGTTCCACTGACCTCCTGCACTGGTTCTGCTTGGGGTTGGCACTCTCGGTCACCAAGAGGTCAGTGTGTTATGCATGGGTGCTTTTGCCCCTCTCTGCTACCACCTGTGCCTTCGCTCACTGCCACTGGCTCATAGTTCTGAGACAGGTTGGAGGGCCCTCCCAACCTACTGTCCTGTCCTACTTGGGGCTGGCATTGGGAGACACATAAGTGGTCAGCCTTTTACCCCCATGATGTGCATCTGCTCCTCTTTGCCACAGCCTTGGCCCTTGCTGGCTGCTGCCTACTCGTAGATCTCAGACCCTCAGAAGGGTTCCACTGACTTCTTGCACCCGTCCTGCTTAGAGTTGACACTGGGGGACATGCAAGAACTCTGTGTCTTACCCATATGTAAGGTGTGAGCCACCATGCCCGTCCAAAACAAAGTTTTAAAGAGACTCAAGAGGATCAACTTGTTCTGCAAGTAATGTAAGTGCCTAACAAAACAAAGTTTTCTACTCTTTAAAGGAAGATAGTACCAGCCTGGGCAACATAGTGAGAACTGATATCTACAAAAACAAAAAATCAAAAATTAGCCTGGTATGGTGGCACATGCCTATAGTCTCAGCTACTTAGGAGGCTGAGGGTGGAGGATCAGCCCAGAATGTTGAGGCTGCAGTGAGCTGTGGTTGTGCCAATGTACTCCAGCCTGGGCAACAGAGCAAAACTCTGTCTCAAAAAAAGAAAAGACAGTAAAAGCCAATCACTCAAAACATAACACTTACAATACTAGGTATTTAAAATAGGACCCAAAACCGTAAAATATTTAGGAACATATCCAATGTGTGTTGGAACTGGCTCATACAATTTATTGTCATCTCTTCTAAACTCATTCATCACATTACGTTGATAGCCTGAAAGTGATCATGGTGTATCTACATCACAGAAATTGGCAAATAGCACAAATTAGGGCTAACCACCCTCTCCCCAAAGAGCTGGTCCACCAGTACACCACTGGATAAATTTAACAAAATATGAGCTGACCTCTACAATAAAACATTGCTGAGAGAAATTAAAGGAGATCTAAATAATTAGTGAGATATAATTTATGGATCAGAAGATTCAATATTGTTAAAAATGTCAATTTCCTCCCAAATTACTCCACAGATTCAGTGGAATCCTAATTAAAATCCCAACAGACAGGGTCAGGCACAGTGGCTCACACCTGTAATCCCAGCACTTTGGGAGGCTGAGGCGGGCAGATCACTTGAGGTCAGGAGTTCGAGACCAGCCTGGTCAACATGATAAAACCCTGACTCTACTAAAAAGAAAAAAAAAAAAAAATTAGCCTTGTGGTGGCAGCCACCTGTAATTCCAGCTACTCAGGAGGCTGAGGCAGGAGAATTACTTGAACTGGAAGGTGGAGGTTGCAGTGAGCTGAGGTTGCACCACTACACTCCAATCTGGGTGACAGAGCAAGACTCCATTGCAAAAAAACAAAAAACAAAAAACAAAAAACAAAAAACAAAAAACAAAAAAAAAACAGATAGGCTGATACTAAAATTTATGTGGAAATGCAAAGTTTTAGAATAATCAAAAGTTGAAAAATAAACATGTTAGAGGACATACACTACAACATTTTATTATTTACTATAAATCTACATTAAGTCATAAAAGATATACAGACCTGTATAAAATACAGAGATCGGCCGGGCACGGTGGCTCACGCCTGTAATCCCAGCACTGTGGGAGGCC
>NW_012101274.1:208787-209622 GCF_000951045.1 Mandrillus leucophaeus | reverse complement strand
TATATATATATATATATATATGTACAGAGAGAGCGAGAGAGAGATCAATGGAACAGAATAGAATCTAGAAATTCACTTGGACATATACAGCCAATTGGTTTTGTTTAGATGTTCTATGGCTACTTGTCTGAGACTTTATAGTGTTTGCTTAAGCATTTGTTAATGATCATATTTTTAAAATCTAAGCAAAATTCATCAGTACCATGTCTCATGACATAGAAATTTGAACTTCAATCATCCATTTGTTCCATGCTGAACAGACTTAGAACTATTTTCTAAAATAATATGTGCTTTGCCTGTGAACACTCCCTTGGCCCTTCTTTGTGCATTGGACTTGAATTTAGTCAAGTGGCCTACCTCTAATTAAAGCACAAAGGTATGTGCTTAATCAGTAACATAAAATAACTCTCATTAACTCAAGAAATATTTACTGAACAACTATATGCCAGGCAATTCAGATATTACTTGGAAAGTATAACCTCTAAGACTACATATCAAAAGTTTGATTGCAAAAATAATATTTACCAGAATAACCTGAAATATATGTAGTCAAATTATTTCACTACTTAATCTAGAATTGTTTTTTGTTTTTTTCAGACAGGGTCTCAGTATGTTGCCCAGGCTGGCCTTGAACTTCTGGGCTCAAGGGATCCTCCCACCTCAGCTTCCTGCATAGTTGGGACTACAGGTGCCCACCACTACACCCAGCTTTCTTCTTTGGATTAAGGCAGACTCTCAGACTGATACATACCTGGACCTCACAGTTATGTCTCTCACAGTTAACTATGCTCTAGTACTATGTTCTATGACCTAAGCCAAGCAGTGTTATAAGAAG
>NW_012101274.1:201295-201687 GCF_000951045.1 Mandrillus leucophaeus | reverse complement strand
AAAAAAAAAAAAAAATTAAAGAATAATAAGGAGCTGGCTTGCGCCTGTGGTCACAGCTGTTCCGGAGGCTGAGGCAGGAGAATTGCTTGAGCCAGGGAGACTGCAGCTACAGTGAGCTATGATCGTGCCTGTGAATAGTCACTGCACTCCAGCCTGGGTGACATAGCAAGACGCTGTCTGAAAAAAAAGAAAGAATAAGAAGGAGCTCTGTAGGTAAATTAGAACAGACTTGTATTTGAGACCTTGCCTTCACTGCTGCCATGAGGTAGGGCATGGAGGGACACTCAAGGAGGAAAAGCAGAGATCTCCAGCCCCAACCCTATTCTATTTTGAATTGTCTGATGAATTGGGATGATTCCAACCAAGGTCCACTGGCATTTAAGAACACTAAA
>NW_012101274.1:196487-199688 GCF_000951045.1 Mandrillus leucophaeus | reverse complement strand
AATTGCAGCTTAGCTAGCGTCAACCCACTGAAATTTCTTCAAAACTACATTAAGCTAATACAGCTCTTTGGCTGTCCCTGGGTTCTCGTGAGGTTAGGCTGCGGGCTAAATTTCTCATCTTTATTTTCACGAGCGTGATGACAAAAAAAAAACACTGATTATTTGAATTAATCTGAATGAACATCTATTATCTGCAACTGGAAGAGCCTATGTAACACCTGTAGTTTTACAACAAAAATATTCCACAAAGCAAGTCCAGGGGGTTCCTCTAGTATTCTGCCTGGAGTAGATATTGTCATCAGCTCTGGGTTCCAGGATCTCTTCTATACTTTATCTTCCTAGTAATTTCAGTAATTCCAGTGCTGGGGCTCAGATATTTCCTTAGCTCTGAAATCCAACTCATATCAAACTACCTGGTGATAGCTCCCTGAGGTTATCTGATGGGCATATTGAAATGTAATGTGGTCCAAAATGGAATTCTTTATTCCCTTCTCTTAATTCCTCTTCCAAGACTTCCTATCTCCATAAATGACATTAGCATCCAATTCACCCACAAACCCAGGTGTGTCCTTCATTCCTCCCTTTCCTGCAGGTTCCATAGCTAATCTATAGGCAAGTCCTGTCAATTCTACATCTCCAGGCTTGCCACTCCCCTGCATCTCCAACCCTCTAGTTCAAGCCATCATCATGTTTCATTTGAGTCACTGCTAGAGCCTCCTGATTGGTCTTCTCAATTCTGCCCCTGTCCTTCTCTACTTTCTGTTATACATAGTAGCAGGAGTGATATTCTCAAAAGATAAATCTAATCCTATGAAACTCCTACTTAAAACTAACTAGTGGCCAGGTGCAGTGGCTCACATCTGTAATCTCAACATTTTTGGAGGCCAATGTGGGAGGATCGTTTGAGGCCAGGAGTTCAAGACTAGCCTGGGCAACATGGAGAGACCCTCATCACTACAAAAATTTTAAAAATTATCCTGGCATGGTGGCACATATCTCTAGTCCCAGCTTCTTGGGAGGCTAGGGTGGGAAGATCACTTGACCTCAGGAATCTGAGACTGCAGTGAACTGTGATTGCATCTCTGCACTCCAGCCTGGGCAACAGAGTGAGACTCTGTCTCTAAAAATACATTTAAAAAATACAATAAGGGCTGGGTGCAGTGGCTCAAACCTGTAATCCCAGTACTTTTGGAGGCCAAGATAGGCGAATCACTTGAGCCCAGAATTTTGAGACCAAGCTGGGCAACATGGAGAAACCCCATCTTCACAAAAAAATATGAAAAAAATAGACAGGTGTGGTAGCACACACCTGTAGTCCCAGGTACTCAGGAGGCTGAGGCAGGAGGATTGGTTGAACCCAGGAGGGTGAGCTGCAGTGAGACCCTGATCACACCACTGCACTCCAGCCTGGGCCACAGAGTGAGACCCTGTCTCAAAAAAACTAAAATAAAATAAAATAACTGGGAGTATTTCTCTCTTTCAGCTAAACCATGATCAATATAAAGGCCTTCATGATCTGTCTCCAACTAATTTACCAATCTTATCTATACAACTCCCCTCCTCACCACTGTTCTTCAGCTATACGACTCTAATTTTTGTTATTAGAAAATCCTTTCCTGTCTCCTGGGCATTAAATCTTTTTTCCCGTCTGCCTGGAATGCTCTCCTCCTGGAGTTTAATGAGGCCTGGCCCTTCTCACCTATGATCTCATCTTCCCCATTAAGTAGCACTCACATGCCACCTACTCAGAGACAGCCTTGGTTGTCAGCCAAATGGCTCTTTCTTTTCTTTTCTTTTTTTGAGATAGTGTCTCACTCCATCACCCAGGCTGGAAAGCAGTGGCATGATCATGGCTCTCTGTAGCCATGACATTCTAAGCTCAAGTGATCCTCCCACTTGAGCTTCCCAAGTAGCTGGGACCACTGGTGTGTGCCGCCCCACCCGGCTAAATTTGTTTTTGTAGAGACGAGGTTTTGCCACGTTGTCCAGGCTGGTCCCCAACTCCTGGGCTCAAGTGATCCACCTGCTTCGGCCTCCCAAAGTGCTGGGATTACAAGTGTGAGCCACCATGCCTGGCCCCTAATGGCTCTTTCTAAAGCACTCCTGTTCACCTTCCCCAGCTTACCATCTCTTTCTTTATAGCACTTAACAAGATAGGTAATTATCTTCTTTTTAATTGTTTGTCTGTTTCCTTGTTGATTTTCTGTCTTCCCACTAGATTATAACTTCCATGCTTTCACGCTCCTTACTTGCATTTAGCATATTTTCTGGCACATAGTTGGTGCTCAGTAACTTCTTTTATTTTTTTAGAGACAGGGTCTTGGTATGTTACCCAGGCTGGAGTACAGTGGCTATTCAACAGACATGCTCACAACTCACGCAGCCTCAAACTCCTGAGCTCAAGCAATCCTCCTGCCTCAGGATTCTAAGTGGCTGAGACTACAGGCATACCACCACATCTGGCTGATTTAAAAAAAAAAATTTTTTTTAGAGATGGGATCTTGCTATGTTGCCCAGGCCAGGCTGGTCTTAAACTCCTGGACTCAAGGGATCCTCCAGCCTCAGCCTCCCAAAGTGCTGGGACTACAGGTGTGAGCCCCTGCACCCAGCCTCAATACATTCTTGTTGAATAAATGAACAAATAGCATTCAGTTGGAGAGAGATCTGCATGAAGAAAAGGGCTTAACTATTTATGCCATGCACTGGATCAGGGGCTGCATAATGTTGTGCAACAGAGATGCCACTAAGGGTCAGACACTCCACCATTGGGCTCTGTCCTCTGTGACTGACAGAAGCTCCAAAAACTTGTCATTGTGGGAGGTGCAATATCCTGGGTACTTGCCTCTTCAGTCTACTTTCACTGTTTGTGCTATCTGCCTCCTAATCTTTCTCAGATGACTTGTACATTTACAGTTTCCCCAGTTCTACCCACAGACATTAATTTTCAGAAAAAGGTCTGAGCAAACACCAAGTAAGAGTGACAGCCTCTAGCATTAACTGTCCTTAAGGTGGTTGCTTTTTACCTGGCAAAAATCCTTAGCTAAGCCCAGGACGTTTTAGAGCAGGGGTTCTAAGTTTTCATAACTCTTTTTTCTTTTTTTTTTTTGGTGAGATGGAGTCTCACTCTGTTACCCAGGCTGGAGTGCAGTGGTGCGATCTCAGCTCAACGCAACCTCTGCCTCCCAGGTTCAAGCGATTCTC
>NW_012101274.1:189757-191190 GCF_000951045.1 Mandrillus leucophaeus | reverse complement strand
GGCAGTTTCAGAGTTTCACTGTTGTTGCCCAGGCTGGAGCACAGTGGCGCGCTCACTGCAACTTCCACCTCTTGCATTCAAGAGATTCTCCTGCCTCAGCCTCCTGAGTAGCTGGGATTACAGGTGCCCACTACCACCCCCGACTGATTTTTTGTGTTTTTGGTAGAGACAGGGTTTCATCATATTGGCCAGGCTGGTCTGGAACTCCACCTCAGGTGATCCACCCACCTCAGTCTCCCAAAGTGCAGGAATTACAGGCATGTGCCCAGCCAGAGGCCCTGAGGCTTTAAATGGCTTAGTGTGGTTGAGGAGATGAAAGAAGACAACTTAATAGAACACAGATGAAGAAGGAGGAGAGCACAGATTGGAAAAATGGGCAGGGGCCACCTCACACAAGCCTCTAAGGTGTGGTTAGGAGTTTGCTCTTTGTTTTAAGAACAATGAAAGCCCTGAAAGGTTTTAAGCAAGGGTATGACTTGGTCGGATCACTCTGGATGTTCCCAAGAGAAGGGACTAGAGAGAAGATGGGAGCTTTGAGGTCCATCAGAGGCGAGGCCGCGGCAGTGGAAGAGCTGGATAAAGCGTTCTTGGGAATTCTGAAGGGGGATGGCCCAAAGAGGAAAACACTGGATTTCTGCTAATAAAATCGAGCTTGATGGGATTAGGAGGGGCGGCTCAAGGCCAAGAATTTAAGACCAGCCTGGGCAACACAGCGAAACCCCAGGATCTACAAAAAATAAACAAAAATTATCTGGGTGTGCTGGTGCATGCCTGTAGTCCCAGCTACTTTGGAGGCTGAAGTGGGAGAATCACTCAATCCCGGGAGTTGGAGCTGCAGTGAAATGATTGCACCACTGTCTGAAATGAAAGAAATAAAAAGTTAGGGCTCAGGAAATTCATCAAAAAATAAAAGGGGCTGAGTGCGGCGGCTCACACCTGTAATCCCAGCACTTTGGGAGGCTGAAGCAGGTGGATCACTTGAGGTCAGGAGTTCGAGACCAGCCTGGCCAACATGGTGAAACCCTGTGTCTACCAAAAAATACAAAAATTAGCCAGGCGTGGTGGTGCGTGCCTGTAGTCCCAGCTACTCAGGAGGGTGAGGCATGAGAATTGTTGAACCCCAGAGGCAGAGGCTACAGTGAGCCAAGATTGCACCACTACACTCCAGCCTGGGCAACAGGGTCAGACCCTGTCTCAAAAACAAACAAACAAACAAACAAATAAATAAATAAATAAAAGGGATACATGCATGTTGGTGAGGCAGGTCATATTTGTTATTCCTGTAGACAGGTGCTTTCTAGCCATAGTTGAACTAGGGTAGTTACATCACTAGACTTTCAGGGCCATTTTTCTCTCTATAAAGAACTTCTTTAGCATGAAGGAAATTATTTCCTCCAAATGACAAATGGCATTTGAGTATTTCAGAGTCATGA
>NW_012101274.1:186628-187157 GCF_000951045.1 Mandrillus leucophaeus | reverse complement strand
TGCCTGGCCAAGTTTTTGTAACTTTTGAATATTTTGTGGTAACTGCATTTATTATTTTATAAATGACTATACAATTTGTAAAGGCCAGTTTTGGTGGAAAAGTAATTAAAATAAGGATGGAAATTATTACACTTGCTGGAAATATCTAATCTTTGTCCTCAAACAAATGCTTATTGGCTGTAAGCAAACTTATTATATGTTAGTTCTGAAAGAAAAAACATAATGAAATAACTTGTACAAAATACTGCAGATATATCTTCAAAGATTTTTGTCTAACAATTATGGAGGAAATGAAAATTACATGTAAATTATAAGCTGAGAATCAAACGAATGCATTGACACACATTCCAAGTCTTTGGAATTATTGATAAGAATACAGCTTATTACAGATCCTTTCATCAAGAGAAGATACTGGGGTTTGATTTTCCTTTGACAACATTTTCAAAAATATTGATGGTACAAGACCATCAAAGTCACCATCACTATCTCCTGCTGAAACCCCAGCCAAATCTTCACCCCACCCCACTTA
>NW_012101274.1:180809-182448 GCF_000951045.1 Mandrillus leucophaeus | reverse complement strand
CCTGCACTTCCTCTCACAGCTCTTTCCTCTTCTTCCCTCCTCACCCTTTCATCTTCTCACCCTGATTCAACCCAAACATACAGAACCAATCTTGGAGGGAAATCTGTTGTCATCCAAGACAACTGGTCGGTTGCAAAACATATTGGACAATCAGCCACACATGCTGAGCGAGCACATGTAGGTAACACTAGAGAAGACAGTCTTGGCTCTAGGGGAATGCCAAGTTCTGGGGCAGAGCCTGCCCTGGTGTCTGCCAGCATTTCCAACAATCCCTGCAGTTAGGAGAACCAAAAATTCAGATGTCATCCTTGACAACTCCCCCTCTTCCCCAGCCCTCGCATAAAATCCATTACCAAATCTTGTCAATGTTCCTCCTAAAGATCTCCCAAATCTGCCCCCTCCCTCCCCTGCCACCCCCTCCACACCACCCCAGTCAAGCTCTTTCTCTTCTTTCCTCTGAGCTCTATGAAAGCCTTCTCCCTGGCTTACCCCATGAGCCCCTTTCAAATCCATTCTCCACATTGCAGCCAGAGAAATCTCTCAAAACGCAAACTTGTCACTTTACCCTTCTCCCGTGGGCATAAAAGTTTTCAATGCTTCCTTTTGTTTTAGGATACAGACCAGATTCCTTACAAAGCCAAGGCTGCCTGTTCTGGTCCCTGCCCAGCCCTGCAGCCTATGAGTGCCGCCAGCCTTTGATTTCTCTGCCCCAATTACACTGGCATCGTTTGGTCTGTTACCCTCTGCATATTCCCTCCCGTGTGTGGTCCCTCTGCCGAGAATGCTCTACTCTCCCCACTTTATAGTTTTACTTATTTTCTGAACAACAGCTCAATATCGATTTCGCAGGGAAGATTTCCCTGACCTCCTAACTAGGTCAAACCCTCTTACGCAGCAGCATGCACCTGTCCTTCACAAGGCTGATCACACTCACACCCCTACATTCATTTGCATGATTATTGGGTTAAAATCTGTCTTCCTGGCACCAGTCACAAGGCTCCAGCTTCTCTCTGCCTGTCTGCCCAGGAAGCAGAAGATGAGACACATTAGACGATCGGGCTCAGAATAGAAGGCAGAGAGAGTACGATGATGACCCCGACAGCAAAGGAGTGCCTGAGACCTGGTTGTCTAGAAGCAGAGCCCGAGACCAGGGAGCACAGCTGCTTGTGATTACTGTAGCGCTGTTCTCAGGAAGGACCTGTGAGGGAGGAAGGGAAGTGCAGCAGAGGGCTCTGGACCCCAACCTGCCTGGAGACAAGGGGCCAGCTTTTGTACCCCAGTATCAGCCAGTCATTGGCTGGAGGTGTCCCCCTCTTCCTGGGGGAAATTGGCTCATAATTTCCATAACTTCCCAGCAGGGCAGCTCTTCTCAGACAAGGGCAATTCTCCTGAGACACAAAGGAAAAGGAGAGCAGCCGTGATGCGTTAGTGGCTCACATTCATAGCAGCTGGGATGGGGATCTGGGCAAGGCACCACCGCATCTGCTACAGGGTGGTAGCTAAGAGTTCTTTATATGTATACATATATATACACACACTCATATATATGTATGTATATATATTTTTTGAGACGGAGTCTCACTCTGTTGCCCAGGCTTGTGTGCAATGGCGCAATCTCAGCTCACTGCAACCTCCACCT
>NW_012101274.1:178725-180164 GCF_000951045.1 Mandrillus leucophaeus | reverse complement strand
TGCTTGAGCCCAGGAGTTACAGACCAGCCTACGCAATACAGAGAGACTATCTCTACAAAAAATACAAAAATTAGCTGGGTGTAGTGGCCCGTACCTGTAGTCTCAGCTACTCCAGAGACTGAGGTGGGAGGATTGGGTGTAGTAGCCCATGCCTGTAGTCCAAGCTACTGCAGAGGCTGAGGCAGGAGGATTGCTTAAGCCCAGAAGGTTGAGGCTGCCGTGGGTTGTGATTGCACCATTGCACTACAGCCTGGGTGACAGAGCAAGACCTATCTCAAAACATATATATCAAATAAAATAAATAAAATATGTAAAGGCCAGGTGCAGTGGCTTACACCTGTAATCCCAGTGCTTTGGGAGGCCAAGTGGGGAGGATCACTTGAGGCCAGGAGTTCGAGACCAGCCTCAGCAATGTAGCAAGATGCTCATCTCTACAAAAAATTAGCAGGGTCTAATGACTTGCCTGTACTTCTAGCCTCTGGTGAGGCTGAGACAGGAGGATCATGTAAGTCCAGAAGTGCAAGGCTGCAGTGAGCTATGATTGCACCACTGCACTCTAGCTTGGGTGGCAGAGCATGACCCTGTCTCTTAAAAAAAAAAAAGGGAGAATTCTGATGATAAAAGAAGGCAAGTTAAATAATAAGATTACATGAAGGTAGAGGGGAGTTCCACTGGACATCTTTCCTTCCTTTCTTTTTCCCAGCCAATCAGAAGCACTGCATCAAAGTCAGAAATGGAAGTCAGTGAAACAAATAAACAAGAGGATCCTGTCAGATTGTAAAAGGATTACAGCAACATCCCACGACTGTCCAGCATGGGTCATGTTAGCATACAAGCAATGATGTCTGCACTGAACCCTTCCTGCAGTGGACTGGGTCTTTGTTTCCTTTTGTGTCTTCTCTAGATCTTGTTTTTCCAGGCCTTCTAGCAATTCTATGAGCTACCCAGTGTCTTTTTGGTGTACTTGTTTTCCATTCTAAATTGCTATAATTAGTTTCTGTTGCTTACAACTAAGATCCTTGTAGTATGCCTTATCCAGGCCCCTGCTGCACAACCCTGAGGTCCCCTCCACCTACTGACTGCAGAGGATAGGATGGGCCAAATGCCAGCCGCATAGTTCCTGACCTCAGGTACCAGGCTGCAGCCACAGTGGAGGGCTCCTCAGTCTTCTGGAGCTCTGAGGGCAGGTTGGAGGAAAGGAAGGACAGGGTTCTGCCTTTAGATCAAAGCACTATGGATTCAGAACACGGGGAGGCTGTGGAGCAAGCCTCCGTCTATCAGAGCAAGCCTCCAGCATGATCCAGTACTGCTCAGGTGAAGATGGACACAGCTGACACATTTCCTCTGCAGAAGAGATGTGACTCACAAGCTCTTCCCCAACCAGCTGCTCATGGAGGAACATGTCAAGAGCTTAGCATTGTCATCCACTGCCTCGGCTT
>NW_012101274.1:162252-178675 GCF_000951045.1 Mandrillus leucophaeus | reverse complement strand
GACTGTCCAGCATGGGTCATGTTAGCATACAAGCAATGATGTCTGCACTGAACCCTTCCTGCAGTGGACTGGGTCTTTGTTTCCTTTTGTGTCTTCTCTAGATCTTGTTTTTCCAGGCCTTCTAGCAATTCTATGAGCTACCCAGTGTCTTTTTGGTGTACTTGTTTTCCATTCTAAATTGCTATAATTAGTTTCTGTTGCTTACAAATAAGATCCCTGTAGTATGCCTTATCCAGGCCCCTGCTGCACAACCCTGAGGTCCCCTCCACCTACTGACTGCAGAGGATAGGATGGGCCAAATGCCAGCCGCATAGTTCCTGACCCCAGGTACCAGGCTGCAGCCACAGTGGAGGGCTCCTCAGTCTTCTGGAGCTCTGAGGGCAGGTTGGAGGAAAGGAAGGACAGGGTTCTGCCTTTAGATCAAAGCACTATGGATTCAGAACACGGGGAGGCTGTGGAGCAAGCCTCCGTCTATCAGAGCAAGCCTCCAGCATGATCCAGTACTGCTCAGGTGAAGATGGACACAGCTGACACATTTCCTCTGCAGAAGAGATGTGACTCACAAGCTCTTCCCCAACCAGCTGCTCATGGAGGAACATGTCAAGAGCTTAGCATTGTCATCCACTGCCTCGGCTTCTTATGGAGGGGCAGCCATGTCCTCAAGCCATGTCCTCAAGCCATGTCCAGGCTTCTTATCACACTTCGACTCCTATCTCCAGCACTACCAAGTACCCGCCACCTCTGCAGTCATCCCAACTCATCTTGACCAAGCCCAGCCTCACATCGTTGAGAACAGAAGACTTCAGCAGAGGAAGGGGCCTCCCCTGTACCTATTTCTCTCAGGACCTGGCAGCAGTAGAAGTCAGGGAGCCCTTTTAGAAAGGGGCATTTTTCTCACTTGCTTTCTTGCATTGTGATATCACCTCTGACATCTGTGCCTTGGGTAATCTGAGGATCAGTGCACAACCTTCAGTCCCGAATTTCCATGGAATATGAATTTTCTAGGCTTCACCTTGGACATTCCTCGCTTATATATCCCTGGCTCATTCCTACTGGTAAGAGCAAATTTCAGCAAGTTGGTGCACTTAATTCTTCCAGCTATTTCCCATATCCTCACCAACTTGTGCTCATTTGTTTAGCCTCCCAGGACTATTCTGGACTACATTTCAGATGCTTCCAGCCACCTCCTCTTTTAGCAGCTACTATCCAAGTCTTTGTACTATTGTGCACCATCTGAGGTTCCTCAAATGGAAATTACAAACCAGATGATAATTTATCATGGTTCCTTGGTGGCAAGCAACAGAAACAAAAAGAAGAACTTGTTGAAAGGTTATCATGTAGCTCACAGAGGAGATAGGAGGCTGGAGAGCCAGTCTTAAAATAGAACTCGAACCAATGAAACTGGCCAACTATTTTGTCTGAGAGTTGCTGAGGAAACAAGTGTCATCCAAGTGTTCATTTCTGATGATGCAAGACCCTGTCTCAGGAGACAGTCTGAGTGCTCCAGCCTAGGTCATGTGCCCACCTCTTGGCTATGAGGAAAAGCCCCTTGATTTACTGTCGTACCAAGAGTCCACACAAGGAGAGAGGGTTAAGTCCACAATCAGAAATTCGGGTGCTATATCCAATAAAGGGGAAATGGAGGTTGAGCAATTTTTTTTTAATGGCCACTACAAGTACCTATGTTGCTGTACGTTCCATGAGCTCACCTCACCGCTGCAGAGACCACACAGGAAATCTCTCCCACACTCCCCTGCCTGGCCTGCTCCATAATCATATGGCTTTGACCCTGTTACAGTAGGTAGCTAGTCAGGCATGAGCCAGGCAGACGAGAGCTCCCACATCGACCCCACCAGGAATATCAGGTGACCTCCAGATGATGATCCGGCAGTTGTCACACTGTCTTTCTAAAATAATAATTGGTAGCAGCTGGTGCCAGAGAAAGGCAGTTTCCCAATAGATAGAAACGCCTGAAGCTGGTGATCAGCAGCTTCCCAATAAGATCTCAGGAGTTGTGTGAGTGAGCTCATGCATGTGCACTAAAGCAAAATGGCAGAGTTTAACTGGTATATGTTCTCCTGGGGACATTCCACTGGTAAGGGAAGAATGTTTCAAGTGAGCATGCATACAACTCCAGTAAACACACTGCGCATGCTCCCCTCCCAAGTGCTAGCAGGCCACTGAGCATGCGGACAGCCCACCCCAAGAGAGGAATGAGTGGAAAAGGGACACAAGATGCCAGAAGCATGCCAACATATAAAACCCCAAGTCAAAAGGTCAAACCACACACTTGACTTTCAGATCACCCACTTGGCCCTCTTCCAAGTGTACTTCTTTTTGTTTCTGCTTTAGAGATTTTTTTTTTTTTTTTTTGAGCTGGAGTCTCCCTCTGTCTCCCAGGCTGGAGTGCAGTGGCATGATCTCAGCTCACTACAACCTCTGCCTCCCGGGTTCAAGCGATTCTCCTGCTTCATTCTCCCTAGTAACGAATTATAAGCACCCACCACCATGCCCAGCTAATTTTTGTACTTTTAGTAGAGACAGGGTTTCACCATGTTGGCCAGGCTGGTCTCGAACCCCTGACCTCAGGCGATCTACCCACCTTGGCTTCCCAAAGTGCTCGGATTACAGGTGTAAGCCACCGCTCCTGGCCTTTGCTCTAGAGCTTTTTAATAAACTTTCACTCCTGCTCTAAAACTTGCTTTAGTCTCTCCTTC
Source organism: Mandrillus leucophaeus (assembly GCF_000951045.1). Lineage (NCBI taxonomy): Eukaryota > Metazoa > Chordata > Mammalia > Primates > Cercopithecidae > Mandrillus > Mandrillus leucophaeus. Next base: position 175,958 of record NW_012101274.1, on the reverse strand, counting down.
TGCCTTCTGCCTGTCCGTCAAATTATTTCTTCTGAGTAGGCAAGAATAGAGATTGCTGCAGAACTGTATGAATTTGTCGCCAGTAACTCGGATACCCACCACTGGTAACAACCCCAGCGGCTTTTACATCAAGTTCCACTGACCCTGGAAGCTGACCAGTAATGGTGCTTAACAGGCTGCCTAGAAGAGTCTCCAGGGTGCCCTCTGGGGGTCAAGAGCAGGTATAACCTTTTAGAGGACCGGAACTTTGTAGAGGTTACTGAAAGAATGAATCCAACCAGACTGAGTCTCAGGGTATGACACTCAAGTAGGTGTCTGATCTTCCCCGTTGTATAGGCAGCATCATCTGCTCTGGAACCTGGAGAAAGAATCTGGGGGCTTCAAGGTTTCAGAGGTCATCAATCCAGTGGCCTTCTGATTTGAGTGGTCTCTCTCCACTATCTTTCCCCCATTCTCTGCTCCATTCAGCTCACTGGGCCATTAGCTTCCCCTCCCTCTAGCAGTGATAGCCCCTTGCCCCCAGGGTCCAAGGAGGAACAGATGTTGGACTTCCAGTGATACAGTCCAGGAAGGCTCAAGAGGAGATGCCACTGTGGTTAAAGCATCCCATAAAAGTGGCTGGGAAATCCTGGTCCTGTTCTACTTCTGTGGTGGAAAGTTTACTTCTACACCCACTGAGAAAACCAGATTGTTCCTCTCTTGCTTGTAAGAAGTCCACAGGTCCTTTCAAATTTATTCCACAAACACTTATTCAGCATTTACCATATGTCAGGTACCATGCTAGGTACTAGTGATATTGCATCTACAGCTTCGGGGGAAGGAGACATTAATTAAAAGAATACACACAGATGTAATTAAACTGTGATGTTTGCTATGAGGGAAGAGCATGAGAAGTTTTAGAATAGATGACTGCAGGATCTGTTATCTGCAGGTCAGGGAAGCTTCCCCTGAAGAAGTGATGCTGAGCCGCTATCCAAGGGTCAATAGAATGAAATGAATAGAGGGGGAGATAAGGAAGAGTATGCTGGTAGAAGGAGCTGTGAAGAAGAAAAGTCCCGAAGGCCAGAAGAGTTTGTGGTGTTTGGAGTACGGAAAGACCCGGGTGCTGATGTGAGAGAGGGTCAGCACCCAGGTCTTTCCGTGGATGAAGGGCCTATGGATGAGGGGCTGTGGATGAGGGGCTGTGGATGAGGGGCTGTGGATGAAGGGCTGTGGATGAAGGGCTGTGGATGAAGGCCTGTGGATGAAGGGCCTGTGGATGAAGGGCTGTGGATGAAGGGCTGTGGATGAAGGGCTGTGGATGAAGGCCTGTGGATGAAGGGCCTGTGGATGAAGGCCTGTAGATGAAGGGCTGTGGATGAAGGGCTGTGGATGAAGGCCTGTGGATGAAGGGCTGTGGATGAAGGGCTGTGGATGAAGGGCTGTGGATGAAGGGCTGTGGATGAAGGCCTGCAGATGAAGGGCTCTGTGGATGAAGGGCTGTGGATGAAGGGCCTCCTGGATGAAGGGCCTGTGGATGAAGAGGGCCTGTGGATGAAGGGCTGTGGATGAAGGGGGCTGGTGGATGAAGGGCTGTGGATGAAGGGCTGTGGATGAAGGGCTGTGGATGAAGGGCCTGCTGGATGAAGGCCTGTGGATGAAGGGCTGTGGATGAAGGGCTGTGGATGAAGAAGGCCTGTGGATGAAGGGCTGTGGATGAAGGCCTGTGGATGAAGGGCTGTGGATGAAGGGCTGTGGATGAAGGCCTGCTGGATGAGGGCCTGTGGATGAAGGGCTGTGGATGAAGGGCTGTGGATGAAGGCCTGTGGATGAAGGGCTGTGGATGAAGGCCTGTGGATGAAGGGCCTGCTGGACCTGGCGGGGCCGGGACTGGTGGGGATTTAAGCTAAACGGATTTAAGCAGGCTGCTAGGTGAAGAATGGGTTGAGGGAGGAGAAAGCGTTCAGAGAAGAGGCAGAGGAGTGGTTTGGACCTGGAGAAAGGGAAGTGGATGGATCTAAGGGGCGTACTGGATTTGGAATTGAGAGGACTTGATAATGGATTGGAGGTGGAGGATTCCCAGGATTCTGACTTGCACACTTCTTTCTTTCGCTTTTACAACAAATGACCCGAGTGTAGCCTCATTATGGTTGGGGACGTTGTCTAGTCCTCTTTGTTCTAGGTGCACAGTGAATGAATCCATCCTCAGTGCTTGAATAGTTGCTTTTCTCCACTCCGGGGAAGGCCTGCAGGTCTCACATCCCCCGGGAGGTGGCAGAGCAGGAAAACCAGCCGTTCACTTTTCCCGTGGCCAGAAACCCACTTCCTGCTGCAGGCGAGTTCGACTCCCTGGGGAAATTTTTCCCACATTCCAAATTCCCGAAAACAGCTCTTTCCCCAGCCTTTTGGAACTGCTTGAGTGGAGGGCGTGACATGGCCAGGGAACTTCTCTTGGGGGCCAAGGCCTGAACTGACTCAGTCATTTTGCAGGGAGGGCCTCTTTCTTTTCAGCTGCGACAGTTCTGCAGAGCTTCCATATCGCATGGCCGGCCTTCCGCAGGGCACGGCGTGGAATCGACAGGGCCACCGGGGCATTTCTCCCTGCTCTGTGGCTGCAAAGAGCGAGAGAGCCTAAGGGAGCCCTTCCCAGTCACATCCCGGGGAGGTTGTGGGGAGCCCAGAGTGCCTCCCCAGGAGTCAAAAAATAGGTTTACACATGGGAAAGCTGGGTTAGAATACGAAAAAGAGTCGGGCATGGCCAGGGAGCGGGAGACCGGTTCTGAAAGGCCAAGGGCAACAGGCTCAAAATACCCCTGGAGGACGTAGGTAAAGGACTGGGATTTACCGGCTGGGTACGGTGGCTCACACCTGTAATCCTAACACTTTGGGAGGCCGAGGTGGGCGGATCAGTTGAGGTCAGGAGTTCGAGACCAGCCTGGCCAACATGGTGAAACCTCCTTTCTATTAAAAATACAGAAATTAGCCAGGCGCCTGTAATCCCAGCTACTCGGGAGGCTAAGGCAGGAGAATCGCTTGAACCCGGGAGGCACAGGTTGCAGTGAGCCGAGAACGCACCACTGCACTCCAGCCTGGATGAGAGAGAGTGAGACTCTGTCTAAAAATAAATAAATAAATAAGTAAATAAATAAAAATAAAAAAAGACTGGGGTTTACCAAGAAATACGGCTCTCTGAGTGAGGAAAGAGCAAAACGAAGTCTGGGGGCAGATGAAAGAATAGAGAACAAGGACAGAGTGAGGAACACAGAAAGCTGAAGGGCACTTAAGGGGACACATTGCCATGAGGAGCGGAAATCAGAATCCAGAGCCATCTCACCTAATGTTGGTGATATGGTTTGACTGTGTCCCCACCCAAATCTCATCATGAATTGTAGCTCCCATAATTCCCACATGTTGTGGGAGGGACCTAGTGGGAGATAAGTGAATCATGGGGGCGGATCTTTCCGGTACTATTCTCATGATAGTGAATAAATCTCATGATAGTGAATAAGTCTCATGAGATCTGATGGTTTTATAAAGGGAAGTTTCCCTACAGAAGCTCTCTTCTCTTGTCTGCCACCATGTGAGACCTGCCTTTCACCTTCCCCCATGATTGTGAAGCCTCCCCAGCCATGTGGAACTGTGAGTCCATTAATCGTCTTTCTTTTGTAAATTGCCCAGTCTCTTTTCTTCCTCACCCCACCTGCTTCTACTCCTTCTACTTTCTGGCCCCTCATTAAAGAGTAGGAAGAACTAGTGGTTCCCAGTTTCAGGAACTTCAGTACACTGACCACACGTTTATCTCCCTCAACCTGGCTCATACCTGAAGTGCCATAATTTAATTTCATAGCTGTATTAATCTAGGTTTATGATCATATTTTAGTGTATATTACATATTTGATTTTTTTCCAACAAACATGTGATGAGGATCTACTTAAATTATGAAAGGCCCATTCACCATTTAATTCCATCGCACATACTCTGGCAGGATAATACATTTACCTGTTATCAGTCATTTCCTCCTTAATTTTGATCCCTGGTTTCCATGTGTCACCTCTAACTGGTCTTGTGTAATAGATCCATACTTTGGTCCCCTGGTCAGGACTGCCTGATAGTGTCTGTCCTCTGAGTCTATTGGTAGACATTACCTGGACTTGTCCTTGACCACTCCTTGCCTTGTAGTTCGAGTGCTCCAGCCACCTTGCGTAACCTACAGTTCTCTGATGCATCATTCTGTATCACACACCTGCATCTTTGCTTGTTGCCTCTATTGCCTGAGGTATTTCTTGACCTGTTGTATTAGTCAGGATTCCCCAAAGAAGCAGAACTTACAGTGTGTGTGTGTGTGTGTGTGTGTGTGTATTTATTGAGACAAGGTCTTGCTCTGTCACCCAGGCTGGAGTGAAGTGGTGCAGTGGTGTGATCTCAACTCACTGCAACCTCTACCTCTTGGGCTCAAGAGATCCCTCAACCTAAGCCTCCTGAGTTCCTGAGTAGCTGGGACTACAGGCATGTGCTACCATGCCCAGCTACATTTTTTTTTTTTTTTTTTTTTTTTTGAGATGGAGTCTTGCTCTGTCTCCCAGGCTGGAGTGCAGTGGTGCGTCACGGCTCACTGCAAGCTCCGCCTCCCGGGTTCATGCCATTCTCTTGCTTCAGCCTCCAGGGTAGCTGGGACTATTGGCGCATGCCACCACGCCTGGCTAATTTTTTGTATTTTTTAGTAGAGACAGGGTTTCAGCGTGTTAACCAGGATGGTCTTGATCTCCTGACATCGTGATCCACCTGCCTCGGCCTCCCAAAGTACTGGGATTACAGGCTTGAGCCACCACGCCTGGCCTTTGTTGTTGTTGTTGTTGATGTTGTTGTTGTTGGTTGTTGTTGTTGTTGTTGTTGGAGATGGAGTTTCATCACATTGTCCAGGTTGGTCTTGAACTCCTAGGATTATGCAGTCCACCCACCCTGGCCTCCCAAAGTGCAGTATTACAGGTGTGAGCCACTGTGCCCAGCCCTGTATTTTCTTTTAATTATAGAAATTGCCTCATGTGAGGAGGCTAATCAGTCTCACAGTCTGCTGTTTGTAAACTGGAAAACCAGGAAAGCTGATGATGTAGTTCAATCTGAGTCCAAAGGCCTGAAAACCAGGAATGCCAATGTCCAAGGGCAGGAGAATACGGATGTCACAGCTCAGAGAGAGCAAATTTGCCTTCCTTCCACCCTTCTGTTCTATTTAGGACCGCAAAGGATGATGCTCACCTACATGGATGAGTGCAGACCTTCTTTACTCAGTCTACTGATGAGTTAATCTCTTCTGGAAACACCCTTGCAGACACATCCAGAAGTAATGTTTTATCAGCTATCTGCACATCTAATTGACACATAAAACTACCATCACAAATTCACTCCTTGTCAATTTGGCATCCATATGGGTTGCATCTCCTTAAACCATACTTAGTCCCCAAATAAAAACAATAACAAGATCCTAATTCTGATTAACATGACATCTATCTCATACTAATTCCTTCCCCAGAAGAGGAGTTGAAGCTCTTGAGTGATGTTTACTGTTCTCCAGGTAAACACTATGACGTAAAATTAACTTAAATACAGATATAAAGTGAATACATTTTATATTACATAATAAGGGAGTAAGAGAAGAAAGAAAATGAAGGTATTTGCTTAAAATGTATACATATACATGAACATATAACAAAACGAGGAGGATATACTCATGTCAGTTACAGTCCTCATTTCCATAACTGGTCATGTGATCGTAGCTGGTATTGATCACTACCTTCTTCTACTACCCATTCTGTATTCCATTTGCCTTCAACAAGCACTTCAGCTGGTCGAGGTTTGTTACCTGGTGGAGTGGCACAAACCTTCATACCTGAAGGATCTGGGTCATTCATAGTCCTGCCTGGATTGCACTGTTGTAGTTTTCCATCGACCTTAATCACAGGGTGTGGTAATACTAAGAGATACCCTAAGAGACCTCCTATATTCCATACATACTCTTCCTTACCTCCATTGTGGAGTGGAGGTCCAATTTCCCCTTTGGAAGTCTGGACCAGTCACCCCAACCAATACAGTAACTCCCTTCTTGGCCTATTGACTCAGAGGCATAAAGAGCCCAAAGAGTCTGGGTGGCAGTCTTAGCTTCAAGTTCAATTGAATCATTGTTGTGTCTCTTAATGGAAGCATTCCTCCCTCCAGAACTAAGACCTCTAGGCCAGCAGAGCATAAAATTGCAGGAACAGGAAGCAAAAATTTTGCTAGTGGGTCACTAGGGTAATGGCAAGTGGTGTCATTTCTATTTCCACCCCTTGATTCCTGGACCCTTGAATCTTGGCCCTCGGAGAAACAGCACCATATATTGGATGCTGATTCAGAGCACATATAGCCTCCTGAATGGGCTTGCCCTGGCATCACAAGGCATTGCCACCTAGCTGGAGTGATAACTGAGACTTCAAAAGCATCCAGCTGCTTCAGGATGGTGGGGAATGTGATAAGACCAGCGAATTCCATGAGCATGGGTTCATTGTCACACTTCTTTTGCTGCAGATTGAGTTCCTTGATCAGAAGCAATGCTCTATAGAATACCATAATGGTGGAGGCATTCTGTAAGTCCACAGATGGTAGTTTTGGCAAAGCATTGCATGCAAAGAAAACAAATCCATATCCAAAGTAAATATCTCTTCTAGTGAGGACAGAACACTGCCCCTTCCACAGTGGAAGTGATTCAGTGGTAATCAATTTGCCACTAGGTAGCTGGCTGACATCCTTTCTTTTCTTTTTTTTTCTTTTCTTTTCTTTTCTTTTCTATTTTCTTTTCTTTTCTTTTCTCTTTTCTTTTCTTTCTTTCCTTTCTTTTTTTCTTCTTTTGAGATGGGGTCTCATTCTGTCACTCAGGCTGGAGTACAGTGGTGTGACCATGGCTCACTGCAACTTCTGCCTCCCAGGCTCAAGCAATCCTCTCACCTTAGCCTCCCAAGTAGCTGCGACCACAGGCGTGGTCACCATGCCTGGTTAATATTTTGTATTTTTGGTAAGGAAAGGTCTTGCCATTTTGGCCAGCCTGGTCTTGAATTCCTGACCTCAAGTGATCTTCTTACCTCGGCCTCCCAAAATGCTGGATTACAGATGTGAGGCACCATGTCCAGCCTCCTTGACCGGTTTTCATCCAGCCAATTCCTCCTCATTTTTGGGAATCAAGTTAGTTGTCATCACCACCAGGAAGCCTTCCCTGACTACCCAGATAGGCAATTAGTATGTGCCGTGCTCTATGCTAGACACTGGGGATCCAAAGATAAATAAGTCACACTTCAGAGCCTAGAAGTGCTCCCAGTCTAGAGGATAGAGCAGTGTGGTAAGTGCTGTGATGGAGGTATGCACAGGTGCATGGGAACACTGAGGAAGGGCTCCCAGCCCAGATGAAGTAGGGAAGGGACCCAGAGGAAGTGACACATCAGCTGAGCTAGGCAACAGAGGAAGCAGGGAGGGGGAGAATGTTCCAGACCAAGACTTCCTGGTAAGAGCAATTGTAATACATCTGGGCAACTGCAAATGGTTCAACATGAACTAAATAGAAAAGGAAGAAGTGATAAGAGATAAGTTTTACCCATAAGCAGGGACAAGATGACAAAGGGTCAAGCTATGAACTTTGTCATTCAAAAGACTTTGGGCTTTATCCTGAAGACATTAGGAAGCTCCTTAAGGACTTTAAATGGGGGAAGATGGGATCACATCTATTTTAAATGATAACTTGCACTGGGCAGAATAAATGAGAGAGAGCAAGGCAGGAGGCAAGGACTCATGTGGAAGGTCATATGTGAAATGACCCTGGCCTGAAATAAGATGATAGTGGTGGGATTAGGTGGGGAGAAGTGGGAAGATTCAGGAGACATCAAGGAGCTAGAATTGCCAGAGCAGAAAAGAAAACCATACAGGTTTCTAACTTTGGCACTTAGAAAAAGTGTAGTATTTTTGTCAAAATAGGGAACAATGGAGAGATCAGGTTTGGGGAAAAATATTTGTTTTGGGCAAGTTGAGTTTGAGGTTCTCTGGGATGTTTAGATGAGGTACCCAGTAGGCAGCTTGCTATGCAAATCTAGAGTTCATAAAAGCCATTTGAATTTCATGACCATTAGGATGGCTACTATTTTTTGTTTTTTAACACACAGAAAATAACAAGTGTTGGTGAGGATGTGTTGAAAGTGGAACTCTTGTGCACCGTTGGTGGAAAGGTAAAATGTTGCAGCCTCTGTGAAAACAGTATGGTGGTTCCTTAAAAAAATTAAAAATAGAATTATGATTTTGTTCACCAATTTCACTTCTGGGTATATGCCCAAAAGAATTGAAAGTCGAGTCTCAACGAGATATTTTTTTCACCCATGTTTATAGAAGCACTATTCACAACAGCCAAAAGGTAGAAGCAACTGGAGGTCTACCAATGGATCAATAGATAAACAAAATGTGTGTGTGTGTGTGTGTGTGTGTGTATACACACACACACACACACACAATGGAATATTATGTAGCCATGAAAAGAAGGAAATTATGACACATGCTATAGCATGGATGAACCTCAAAGACATTATGCTAAGTGAAATAAGCCAGTCACAAAAAGATACATACTGTATGAGTCCACTTACATGAGGTACTGCTACTTTTTGTCCTTGAGTTAGAGAATAATCTAACTTATAGGGACAAAAAGTAGAATGGTGATTGTGGGGAAGGGTAGGGAAGGGGAAAATGGGGAGTTATTGTTTAATGGGTGATGTGGTTTGGCTGTGTCCCCACCCAAAACTCATCTTGAATTGTAGCTCCAATAATTCCTACATGTTGTGGGAGGGACCTGGTGGGAAATAAATGAATACCATAGTATTCTGTGGTAGTGAATGAGTCTCATGAGATCTGATGGTTTTATGAGGGGTTTCCCCTTTTACTTGGCTCTCATTCTCTCTTGCCTGCTGCCATGTAAGACATGGCTTTGCTCCTCCTTCACCTTCCACCATGATTGTGAGGCCTCCCCAGCCATGTTGAACTGTGAGTCCATTACCAGTCTTGGGTATGTCTTTATTAGCAGCATGAGAACAGACTATTACAATGGGTATAGAGTTTCAGTGTTGCAATATGAAAAGGGTTCTGGAGATGGATGGTGGCACTGGTTATACAACAACATGAATGTACTTAATGCCACTGAACTGTATACTTAAACATGGTTATGATTTTTAAAAACCAAAAAATGGTTATGATGTTGTCTTAGTCCATTTTCCATTACTTATAACAAAATACCTCAAACTGGGTAAATTATAAGAAATGAAATTTATTTCTTACAGTTTTGGAGGCTGGGAAGTCCAAGGTTGAGGGGATGAATCTAGTGAGAGCCTTCTTGCTGGGGGGTACTCTCTGCGGAGTCCTGAGGTGGTGCAGGGCATTGCATGTAGAGCGGGCCAAGTGTGCTAGTTCAGATCTCTCTTCCTCCTCTTTAAGCCACCAATCTCTGATCCTCTGGTTCCTTTTCCCATTGGATCTGAATGCTGGTCTTGGTGGTTGTAAAAGGAGTAAAAGTAACACTGAAGGTAGCTTCGCAGTCTTGTAGTCTGGCATATCGTTTCCACAATGGTTTGAAATAATAATAATAATAATAATAATAATAATAAAGCCATAGTTCCATTCCTGTGATAACCCATTAATCCATGAATTAGCTCCCCATGACCTAATCACCTCTTAAAGGCCCCACCTCTCAATACTGCCACACTGGGGAATAAATTCTGACATGAATTTTGAAGGGGACAAACATTCAAACCATAGCAGATGGTGAACTTCATGTTGTGTGTATTTTACCATAATTTCTTGAAAAAGCCATTAGAGCCACCAGTCTTAATTTGGGAATCTTTAGACAGTATAGGTGACAACTAAAGTCATGGTCTCATAGAAAGCAAGAACAGTAGAGGAAAACTACTAGTTGTAGGGTTGGCAGAGTAAAAGGAAGGTGCAAGGGGGCCTGTGATATCAGAAGGAAAACAGGAAGGAGTGGTAGCATCGAAATGGATGAAGGAGAGCTCATCTTAGGGTCAGAAGCTATAGACACATCAAGAATGAGAAGGACTAAGAGGAATCCTGTATTTAGCAACAGAGAGAGTGTTTATGACCTAGGTGGGGGCAGCCTCAGGGGAGAGGTGGGGTAGAATTCAGATTGCAATGGGGTGAGGTGTGTGTGAACTGAGGAAGTAGTGCAGCATCCTGGAAGCTTGTTTATGACAGAGGGAGAGGGAAGATGGTGATAAAGACAGATGCAGCCGGCTATCCTAAGTTGATGACAAGATCACTAGCTTTGCAATTTGCCCCAATGTCATGCTCACTCCAGCATCCTTTTGGATATATACATATTCCAACGCCCACATGAACATCTAGCCCACCAGACAGAGTAATGACTTGAGGAATCGGCATTCTAGTTGATACACTTTCCCTCAAAAGTTTGGTTAGCTCAAGGTTAGATCTGACAAGATCAAGTTTTTGAAAGTGGAAAGCTCAAGACACTGAACTGTTTGGAGATCCCCACATGCCCACACTGCACCTCTCTTCTATGTCTTTCTTAAACCGTCCTCCCTCCATGAAATGTCATCCCTCAGACACACACAACTTGCTTTGTTTTATTTTCAAAAGTTTTTGTAGAGACGGGGTCTTCCTATGTTGTCCAGGCTGGCCTTGAACTCTTGGGCTCAAGCAATCCTCCCGCCTTGGCCTCCCAGAGTACTGAGATTACAGGCATGAGCCACTGCACCTGGCCACAGTTTGTTTTATTCTTACACATTCTTTGAGGCTCAGTTTAGTTTCGCTCCTGTTTCCCTCACTGAACAGCTTCTTGTTTCTTGCTCCCAGCATATGTGTAGATGGTCAGTAAGTGCTTATGGAATTAATGAGTAGATGGCAAAGAAGGATGATGTTGAAAATGCTTAATTAATAACAGAACAAAAAAATCCATTCTTTAATGAGCAGTATTTATTGAACATTTGCCAGGCGCACACCAGGTATGGCCGGTGTACAAAAAGATAGGGACCCTCTCCTTAAAGAGCATACCCATGGGAGCTCTTTTATCACACCTTTCATGGCTGAAGGAGAATGGTAGTTACATTTGGCCTCTGTGCTCTCCAAATTATTTGTTCATACTTGAGGCTGGCACATTGTGTACAATAAATCTTTGTTGAACAGATGAATGAGCCTTTATTATAGAACTTATAATATGATTTTTTACTTTTTGTGTGTGATTTTCTCCTCCACATCATGAGCTCTTGGAAGCCAGGAACTATGCCTTACTCATGTTTGTTAACAGAATCTAGCACAGAGCTTTGTACATAATAAGTGCCAAAAATGTTTATTGGCTAAAAGAATGAATTTCTAATAGAGGTAACAGCAATGCATACACAATCACACATACATGTAATTTACATTCGCTTTTTCCCCCAATTTTTTTTTTTTTTTTTTTTTTTTGCATAGGAAGCCAGGTGAAAAATCCATTTCTTGTTACTGGTTTTTAATGGGCCTGAACGTTTCTGCGGTCATCCTCCACAGATTGCTCTGGCTGTGGCAAACAGACTCTCATTGCATCAATTGAGGTTCTGAAGGATCTGGAAGGAAGCACATCAGTTGGGGACTTGGTGTCCTTGGTCCTCATAAAGCCTGTGACTGTGATGACACATAGCTTTTATTTGAAAGGGCAGGTGCTGGTTGATAGACAACACAGCTTTTCACCTGGGGCGTGGGAATGTGGGAAGTTTAGCTGAAGCTGCCCCGCTGAACTCTGTGCTTAACTTTATTAAATTCTCCAGTGAATATATTAAATTTACCAATATGTACACAAACAGGAGATACCCAGGGGATGACTAGTCTAGATTTCCCCTCCTCTAGCCCTCTTATACAGCAACAAACAAACAAACAAACAAAAACTTCTCTGCCCCTTTCCATGTTTGTCCTGCCTGCAGGGGAAATGGGTTTGTCTAAGCAAGGAAGAGGTTTTCCAGCAGGGTTAAGAGGGAAGGATAAACATTTTAAATTTTGTTCCCCTTTAGCAATGGAATGCACTTGTCAAAGAACAGAAGACACACCCTCAGAGCTGCAGGAGATATCATTTCAGAAGTTGTGGATGTTGCCACAGGGGCTGCCATGGTGACTGTAAAACTGGTTGGATCAGAGCAAAGATGACAGCCCTTCCTGCCTGCTCCTTGGCCAGCTCAGCTTCCTGTGACCTTGTCCTCTGGGAAGCAGCCCTCCAGACTCCACACTTCCATATTTTCCCCACCCTGGGTAGAAGCACTAATAGCTCATGATTCTTACTTCAGTGCATGTTCTTACTGCTCCTCTGCTTTGATGGGTAACATTAAGCAGATAGTCAAAGGTCAGCCAGCGAGGGAATGCCCTGGGTGACAGTTCTTTCTCCTGGATCTTCCAGGGTTTGGCCTCAACTCCATAAACAGCGATGGGAAAGCCTCACACTTCTTGATCTGCAGCGGGATTTCTGTTGAACCAGCCTGATTTCTTTCCTGCTGACTTCAGGGGGTAGGGGGTTGTCCGAAAGCATATTCTGTTTTTCCCAAGGAAACGAGCTGGCTTCCTCTCCAGCTATTTTTCTGCTCTTCATTATTTGTAAATTTCAACTCTCCGGCCTCCAGCTACGCAAATTTACAAACTATTATTAGTAGCTATGTGGAAACTTCATATTTGAAATGTTTTCTGATAAAAGAATGGGGACATTCTTTGTTAAAAAATTATTTCAGAAATACTTAGCTCATTTCTCCCTATTCTAGCTTTTTTCGTCTTTGTTTCCCAGCTCACTGCCAGATGCAGTCTTTTCACAGCTTTGCAAAACTGCTGTTTAACTTGACACAGTGTTAACAGTTATTAATCTAGGTGGTGGGAATATAGGTTTTAGTTACGGTATTATTTAGACTTTTCTGTAGCTTTTATATTTATCAGAAAAGAGCAACCATACAATAAATGGCTTTTTGTCCTCTTTTCACAGAGTTCTGTTGGTAGTTCTGTTGCTATCTCAGTTCCCAAGCTGTTAGCAGGACCACGCTGTTTCCTTTGTGTACAACGAGATCTCAGTGTTCCAGGGCGGTGTTTCTCCCACCTAACAGCCCAGACTTGCCAACCATTCTTGCTGGATTAGGAAATGAACCACTGATCCTAAAGATTAGAAAACAAAATAAGGAGATATAGGGTCCCCAAGGACCTCTCTATTTAACTCTACCTTGGATTACTAGCTTTGTTCCAACAACTTTGCTTCAGTTCCCAGAGAAAATAACCAGGCTCTTGAGGTGGACTGACCCCACCAAAGCCGCTGGGGCGGTCTGGACCAAAACGCCACATCATATGACATTTGAGGGAGTTGAAGGTACAGGAGGAAGGTGTTGATTCCAGAGCTTCACGTTTTATCTAGACTTGGTTACACCCTTGTTTGCCATCTTTTAGCAAACAAACTGCATCCCCGTATGCGCTTTCAGCGTCTGCATTTGGAACAGCAGTTCTCAAGCTCGTGTGTGTATCAGAATCACCCAGAGAACTTGTTAAAATGCAGATTTGTGGAACCTACACCCATAGTTTCTGATTCAGTAATAATGGGATGAGGCCTGAGACTTTGCATTTCTTTTTTCTTTTCCTTCCTTCCTTCTTCTTTCCTTCTTCTTTCTCTCCTTCCTTCCTTCCTTCCTTCCTTCCTTCCTTCCTTC
>NW_012101274.1:158199-162067 GCF_000951045.1 Mandrillus leucophaeus | reverse complement strand
CAATCTCGGCTCGCTGCAACCTCTGCCTTCCAGGTTCAAGCAATTCTCCCTCAGCTCCCAACTAGCTGGAATTACAGGCGTATGCCACCACGCCCAGCTAATTTTTGTATTTTTGATACAGACAGGGTTTCACCATGTTGGTCAGGCTGGTCTCGAACTCCTGACCTTAGGTGATCCATGCACAATCCCAAAGTGCTGGGATTACAGGCGTGAGCCACCTCGCCCAGCTCAGGCTTTGCATTTCTAACAAGTTCCCAGGCGACACTGATGCCGCTGACTGGGGACAACAGTTTAAGAACCACTGATTTAGGAGATAGGACTGGTGATTGTATCTTACCTGTGGGCAGGGGTGAAAATAAAGGTCAAGAGAGGAAGAGATGTGATGTTTTGTACAGTTCTGTGAGTTGTCTTTTTTTTTTTTGAAGACAAGTTTGCTGTCTGTCACCCAGGCTGGAGTGCAGTGGCTTGATCATAACTCACTGCAGCCTGGAATTCCTGGGCTCAAGGGATCCTCCTGCCTCAGCTGCCTCAGTAGCAACTGGTCTCAAACCCCTAGGCTCAAGCACTCCTCCCACCTCAGCCTCCCCAGATGCTGAAATTACAGGCATCAGCCACCGCACCTGGCCCAGTTTTATGTTTTTACATAAGCTTATAACTTAGCAGTACATGATTTCCATTACTCCGTGCTCCAGTAGCTGCGGGAGAGAGAGGCACTGTTTGGGAAGGGGCACATCAGTGTGTATCCCAACCCAGAAGCTATATTCTCTGCTCTTATAGTGACCCTGTCCATGCCCTGGTTGGAAATCAACTTGAAATTTACATCTCTAGATTTTTTTTTAAATTTACTAATATGTATCTCAAAATATCACAGCACAACTCGTGTTCAAAGCCATGTTTTGGGGTGTCCTAATTCTACCTACCCATCTCACTTGCTGTTCCCATGGCAGCTATGCCCTACCAACTGGTTGAGTGTCTGGTTGTCACCTGTCCATGACACCCTCCCAGCCCATGCAGGACCGCTCTCTGGGGGCTCTGCAGCAAGCCTCGATGCACTGTGGACCAGCTGGCTGTGTCCCAGGAGTTCTTGGGGACCTGGCTGTCTCCTGATGTGATTTAAAGTTTGAGTTATTGGTGACATTAATGGAACTGCTCAGGAAGTGGAAAATCCCCAATATATATGTTCTGTGCCCTTTTAGAGAAAAGGAAGAGCTTAGGGGTGGGGAGGAGTATTCTTTGTTTTCATTGCCTAGTACATTTCCCAAAATGATCCCCAATTCTAACATTTAGGCCTGGGAGGAAAATTCCCAAATAAGTTGTAATGATCTGAAATCTTAGCCAGCGGGAGCAGAGGGAAAAGTGTTGGTAATTTGCTATCTTTTTTATCACGTAACAGTAAAACTTTATTTTTGCTATGAGACTTTATTTTTAGGGTGGTGAATAGTCTCTGTAGAGGGTGATGGCTTCATTTTTATCCTCTCTGTTAAATGGTAGTGCATTATGCACATACTTTACTACATTAATATTTCTGCCATTAGTAACTTCTCATATATGAGAAAGTTAAACAAGATCTATCTTAAAATAATGTTTTGTCTTATGTTGTACACTTTGAGAGTGTTTTAGAAAAATCCCTCTGTCCTCCCTAATGTTACATAATTTTTTTCTGCATAAATTAGACTTTATTACTTTTTCCTTACCAGAAATCTTAGATCTCGGGGCATTTTTTATGAATGATGGAAAACATTTGGTGCCTTATCTGGAGAGATAGAGAGATGTAACTATTGGCCATAGAAAAAAAAAAAATTTAAGGGCAGTCAGTGTTCCCTGGACTAGGTTTCATTTGTGTTTTAATACACTTCGCCATTAGATGGTAGCACAGTAATAGACATAACAATTTAGGGGTAGAGGCACGGTCTCATCCCCCATTTTAAATAAGATCAGAAAGGTCTAAGTTGGTTTAGTAGAACCATCAGATGGTCTTTGTCAATCCCAACACCATAGATTTGGGCCTGGGACTTTGGTCCTAAGACTCTGTGGCAAGTCAGATTGTGGGTGAATGTTATAAACAGGAGCATTGGTTTCAGGTTGCCCTGTTACCTCCAGATCTGAGATAATTATCATTTAAGCCTAAGAATGCTTGGATGGGTTGGGGGTGTTTTGAGACTCCTTGGCACAGCTTTTGGCTTCTCTTTTTCTCCTCTCTCCTCCCCTCCCCTCCCCTCTTTCTTTTCTTTCTTTTCTTTTTTCTTTTCTTTTCTTTTTGTTTTCCTTTCTTTCTTTCTTTTCTTTTTTTCTTCCTTTCTTCCTTTCTTCCTTTTCTTTCTTTTCTTTCTCCTCCTTCTCTCTCTCTGTTTCTTTCTTTCAACAGGGTCTTGCTCTGTCACTCAGGCTGGAGTGCAGGGGTGTGATCACAGCTCACTGCAGCCTCAAACTCCTGGGCTCAAGCGATCCTCCCACCTCAGCCCGGGAGTAGCTGGGACAATGGGCACACATCCTCACACCTAGCTAAGCTCTCGAAATTTGGATGTCAAAGTATTATTTTATTTTATTATTTATTATTACCTCATGACATGGCTACTGTTTATCCAACATTCAAATTAAATACATTTCTTTGAATTAGTATTGAATTTTCTCTTCCTTGTGTCTATACTTTCCTAAATTGATGTTTAAAAAACAAGCAAGGCCAGTGTTTGGCAACTTCTCTCCCACATCATTTGTGACCTGGGAAAGGGAAAAATGGCTCTTCTCCAGCCTATCGGTTTCAAGGGTCAGCTGCCCTTTGACATCAATGTCTTCCTGTCTCCTGCAGTGTCATAAGGTATCATTAACAGGAATTCTGTGTCCCAAGGGGACAAAAGAAAACCAGGTCAAGGGAACTTGCATGGAAACTTAAACGTTTTAAAGAATGGCAAATTTGGCTTCATTTAACATAATTGAAAGACTCTCTAACAGTGTTAGAAAGCTAATGGGGCTATCCATGGCTGATAGAAATAGAAAAGAATCCAACTCGACCTAGTTTCCATAAAGATAATGAGTCCAAGAAGAAAACAAATCTGGGGAAATAGAGAAAACAGAGCAGATTTGATTTACAAACATTTTCCTGTTTTTGGAATTACGATGATGGAGTCTCAGTGGGGCTCCATGGGTCCTAGACTTGCCAGGGCAATTCATTCCACCTCTGTGGGACCCCTGCATCCTTGCCCCCAGCACAGTTAATGCTCCTTTAGGAGCTTGGCACTGCCAATCCCTCATTCATTGGGCCATTGCTACAGGATGTTTCACTGTTAACTCACAGGCTTCTCCCTCTTCCCCTACCCTCTCCAGGGACCATCATAACTGTCACAGTCAGAAACCGGCTCTCCACATCCCAAGTCTGGGGCTCTCACCAATCCTCCTAGTCTGGATACATCCCCACTACTGCAAGTAGAGTTGCCAGCCAGATGAGCAAAGACCTAGACTGCCTATTGGGGGCAGCCCTGCCTCAGTGGGCCACTCTCTAGCCACCCAGCCTGTGTCCCCATTCTGAGGAACACAGACCCACTCATCTCCTTCACCTGTTAGAAAATTACTTTTACTGGCCGGTCATGGTGGCTCACGCCTACAATACCAGCACTTTGGGAGGCCGAGGTAGGTGGATCTCCTGAGGTCAGGAGTTCATGACCAGCCTGGTCAATATAGTGAAACCCCATCTCTACTAAAAATAGAAAAATTAGCCGGGCATGGTGGCGGGCACCTGTAATCCCAGCTACTTGGGAGGCTGAGGCAGGAGAATTGTTTGAACCTGAGATGCGGAGGTTGCAGTGAGCCAAGACCATGCCATTGCACTCCAGCCTGGGCAACAAGAGCAAAACTCCGTCTCAAAAAAAAAAAA
>NW_012101274.1:149747-158149 GCF_000951045.1 Mandrillus leucophaeus | reverse complement strand
AAAAAAAAAAAAAAAAAAATTACTTTTCCTGAGGCCAGGTGCAGTGGCTCAAACCTATAATCCCAGCAGTTCAGGAGGCCGAAGAGGGCAGATCACCTGAGTTCAGGAGTTTGAGACCAGCTTGGCCAAAATGGTGAAACCCCGTCTCTACTAAAAGTATATTTAAAAAAATAAAAAGAAAAAAGAAAATTTCTTTTCCTAGAAAACAGGTGCTTCCTCCAGGCCCTTGGAAGTCTGTTGTCTTTTCCTTCAGCATACTTTTGCTGACTACCCCTGGGGATATTCCTAGGTGAAACGAAGCCTCTGCCCATCCACCCTCTTTCTATCGTAGCTCTGACTGGGAACCTTATCTTCCAGCCATGTCATATGAAGGATCTGGATGTAGAAATATATAGCAGTATGATTTACTACATTTATAACTGCATGCAGTGCTATGCTGGTAAATGTTAGTAACCAGAGTTGCCTGGGGAAGGGAGAAGAGAAAACTCTAACTTGTAGCATTTGCTTATTTCCATGTGTGAATACTCTGGATCTGCATTTGGGGAACTCCTATGAAAGCAGTCTTGGCAGAGGAGGTAGGTGGAGGAGAAAACAGGGCTGCATTTAGGAAAGAATAGCACTTCCAGAGAGCTGGGACCAACAGATGGAAGCCTCATGGCAGAGACAGCCGGCTGGGAGACATTCTAAATTCAATCAAAGCCTGGGGAGCTGAGATGGACGGGACAATTGTAACAGGGAGAGCCTGGTAAGAACTGTGTCTCCTGAGCTCTGCGCTTTCCTATAGGATGGGCATGGGAAGTGCTGGAAAGCCTCTTCTTTAAATGAATATTAAAGTGTTAATATTCTGGATTCTTGGCCCAGATATTTAATTTCTTTTATTTTCCTTTTTTTTTTTGAGACAGAATCTTGCTCTGTCACCCCAACTGGCATGCAGTGGTGCAATCATGGGTCATTTGCAGCCTCGACCTCCTGGGCTCAAGTGATTCTCCCACCTTAGCCTCCTGAGTAGCTGGGACTACAGATGCTCACCACCATGCCTGGCTAATTTTTGTATTTTTAGTAGAGATAGGGTTTCGCCATGTTGCCCAGGCTGGTCTCAAGCTCCTGGGCTCAAGTGATCCTCCCACCTCAGCCTCCCAAAGTGCTGAGATTGCAGGCGTGAGCTACCACGCCTAGCCCCTAATCGATCCTTCCTTCCTTTCTTTATTTTTCCTCTAGGTGAATAACTTTATTAACGTTTGTTTCAAACTTTGTTCCCAGGCTTCTTCTGCTTAATTAACTGCAAAGAATGAATTGTGTATAAGCAAAAACTGAAAAGAGTTTCAGTGTCCAAGGGGCTTGGGCTTAAAAATATTAGAGATCTAGATTTTATCAGATCCATAAACAAAAAATTATTTAAAAGCAGTCATAATATAAAATAGCATCTCCCAGTAACTTCTTCAAGTTTTATCTTCAGAAGTTGATTCAATTCAGTTTGCCTCATTCTTGGAAGCCTCATCAAAATTCTCCACAAGAGGTGGAACTTCATCATCATCATCATCATCATCCTCCTCTCCAGTACCAAGTGGTGCTTTTCCATCCACAGATCGTTTGGGCAGAGCTTCAGCCAGTCTCCTTAAACTAGTCAGACCGACTGCAGTAAGCTGGTTTAAGACGCTGGTTAGCGTTTCTGTCAGCTGCTTTGTCTCAGCATGGCCTGTAATGGTGAAAGTGTTCACTGCCAGAGATGCCTGAACTTCAGGGTTGTTAAACTGGATCATTGTTCCTTGGAGTTTTTCCTGGTTCATGATTGTTTCTTTCATCTTGTCTGAGTGGATAAGGGGCTGCACGGGGGACTAGGGTTGGTGCTCGGGGGTCTTGGGTGGACCAGTTGAGATTAGGCGCATACACGCGGGGACGCAAGATGGCAGCTAAAGCCTTTCTTTTTTTTTTTTTTCTTTCTGTCTCTCTCTCTCCTCTCTCTCTTTCCCCGCTCCCTTCCCCTCCTATCCCCTCCCCTTCGCTTCACTTCCCTTTCCTTTCTGTCGCTCTGTTACCCAGGCTGGAGTGCACTGGCATGATCATAGCTTACTACAACTTTGAACTCCCGGGCTCAAGCCATCCTCCCACCTCAGCTGGGACTACAGCCAGCCATGCACCACCATGCCCAGCTGTTTGTAAATTTTTTTTAGAAAACGGGTCTCACTTTGTTACCCAGGCTAGTCTTGAACTCTTGGTCTCTAGTGATCCTCTCTCCTCAGCCTCCCAAATCGCTGAGAGTATAGGTGTGCTCCACCATGCCAGACTCAGACACTGAATATCTCTAATGAGACTGTATTTTGTGATTTAAAATGCCGATAGAATGATCTAATACCTTAGAGTGAGCAGAAAAATTCTGGAGTCCTCATAATTTTTATCTAATGGCAGGAAAGAGCTTTCCTCATGGAATAAATTTTGAAGGAGCAGTGGGTAACAAAAATAAAGTTGCTTTTTGATCACGTCCCATGGGCAGTTCTGGTCCAACAAATAGATTTGGTGGTTAATGGTGAGCGTCAGGCCTCCTAAAACCAACCTAATCTTCAGGGTTCCTTGCTGTGGGCCTAGTGGGAGCAGAGCCATCTGGGAGGAGTGGGTGAGCCCAACTCATTCTGTGGGAGAGGGTGCTTCAACAGACTTGGATTGAGGTAAAGGCTGAATTTTAAAATGTATCTTTTAATAAGATGATATATTTGCAGACAGAGTTATTGCCCATGTCCAGACTTTATGGGACAGATTCCTACTCCTACTTGGTTTTTGTTGTCATTGTTGTTGTTTTGTTTGTTTTGAGACAGGGTCTCATCTGTTGCCCAGGTTGGAGTACAATGGCACGATCACTGCTCACTGCAGCCTTGACCTCCCCAGGGTTAGGCGATCCTCTTGTCTCAGCCTCCTGAGTAGCTGGGACTACAGGGTTGCACCACCACACTCAGCTAATTTTTGTATTTTTTGTAGAGACAGGATTTTGCCATGTTGTCCAGGCTGGTCTCAAACTCCTGGACTCAAGGGATGTGCTCATCTCAGCCTCCCAAAGTGCTGAGATTATAGGTGTGAGCCACCATGCCCGGCCCTCACTCCCATTGATGATTTGTGCAGAATCTTCTCCCAGCCCCTCACATGACTCATGAAGGGTGAGAATTTTCCCCTAAAGTCTCCTCCAGAAGCCCACACTAGAATCTGCCACACTAACCACATTTCATCATATGATGCTTCAGAAGGAATTAGAATGAGTTATAGCCATGCTTGCAGGCAGACAGTGGATCCAGTTTGGAGAATCTGACCCCAGTGACAAGTCCAGCTCCTTAGGGATTTTTTTTAATTTTTAGTTTTTTGAAGAGATGGGGTCTCACTATGTTGCCCAGGCTGATATAAAACTCCTGGCATCAAATGATCCTCCCACCTTGGCCTCCCAAAGTGCTGGGATTACAGGCATGAGCCACCATGCGCAGCCCTCCTTAGGGACCTCGATAAAAGATATTAATGGAAAACTGAATTAAGGTCCGACATGCTTATATATTTTGCCAGGTTTCTTGAAGCTCCAGAAGTCTTTGATTCTGTGTCTTCTTGGCTGCAGCACAGTCTGAGGGTGAGAATTTTTGCCATTCTCCAGGCGGTGTAATGTTTGCACTGTGTGTGTGTGTCTGTTCTGTGAGCTGCCACTGCCACCGCTGCAGGCTGCAGCTGGTGTTGACGGTGCAGAAGTGCTGAGTCACTGGCTGTTTAGCGACCCTTACATCACGTTCCATTGTCCTTTCTTCCTTTCTAGGCTTTGAGAGCCCTTTCAGTGTTTTTATTTTGTTTTGTTTTTGCCCAGGGCCTCTCCCTGGTAGGAAATCAGGGTGTGAAAACTGAGAGGGTGCTGGGGCTCCGGAACAAAGCTGCCCAGAAGGATAATAGGTCCCTGCAGGCTGCTGAGGACACCCAGCAACCCAAATTCACGTGCTGGAGGCACACCAGGGCCCTGGGCCAGCCCCAGCCGGCCCCAGAGCCCCAGGGTGGGCTCTGACTCACATTTTTCTGCAGCTCTCCCTGCTGTGCTGGTTTCAACTGGAGCTGAGGAGTTTAACGATCTCTTTATATGTTCTGAATCCAACGTTCTTTGTGCCCGTTTTAGCACAAGTGTAACAGGTGGTGCTAATTATCAGTGTGACATAAATTCTTGGAGAGGTAGCCTCTGGAGAGGGCTATACAGATTTTTTAAATGACTATTTTGACCCAACAAGCTTGTCACTTTATTACAGTTGTTTTGTTATTAAAAAAAAAATCTATTTATTATGGAAACATTGGGGAAAAAATAAAACGTCATAAAGAATGAAGTAAAGGTTATTCGTATTCCACTACCCAGAGATGATCACATTTTGATATATAATCTTCTAATATTTTTTCTAAATATAGATTGATATGCACGTAATTTTACATAATTGGGCCCACATTGCGCATTTTATTTAAACTGAGAAATATGCTGTGAATACACTCTTATGTCATTTAGCTATATTCTAGAAGTGCTGCAAATTAATGCAGTATGAGCAGAGAGATAAGATACATCTTGGATTGTTTTATTTGCTGTCAGTTCATTTCTGTTTGCAGGATCTTTCTCTTGCCAGAATAGCCTCATTTACAAGTCCCGTCCCTTCCTGTCCCTTCTTCCCACCCCTGTAAGGTAGCTAAAGCATTTTCTCAGGTAACCATCCCACACTCTCTCCGCCTTTTTTTTTTTTTTGGTATATAAACTGTTTATTAACAGACAAGGCCTACAGACTTATTCATTCTTGGACACACCCACAGTTCAGCCATGGCAGCCAATGGTCTTGCTGTGCTGGCCTCAGACAGGAAGGCCCCAGAGGTGGCACAACCCTCTATGGGCCCGAATCTTCTTCAGTCACTCCTGCTCTTCACAGAGTTTGTCGTCTGTTGGCTAGGATCTGCCTATATTTTCCAACCTTTACATACTTCTGTCTGTTCAGGAACCAGTCTGGGATCTTGTACTGGCATGGATCCTGCATAATGGTGATCACATGTTCCGCCTCATCCTCAGTGAGTTCTCCTGCCCTCTTGGTGAGGTCAATGTCTGCTTTCCTCGACACCACATGAGCATATCTTCAACCCACAGCCTTAATGGCAGTGATGGCAAAGGTTTTTTTTTTCTGCCGCCCACCGATGCTGGTGTTGAGTACTCGCAAAATATGCTGGAACTCTTCAGGGATCACTAGAGACATGATGGCCGCAGAGGCAGCAGCGTGTAGGCCTCCTGTGGAGGAAAATCTCTGCTTTTTAAAAAATGCTTTCTGGGAAGCCCTAGGACCAGCTAAGATCTATCTGGCTCAGTAGTTCTCAATCTTGAGCTCACATCAGAATCTCCTGGAAGGCTTGTCAAAGGAGATTGCTGGGCTTCACCCCTGGAGTTTCAGTAGGGCTGGGGTGGTAGACAAGTTCCCAGGCAAATGTTGCTCATGCTGGTTCACTACTGAGAACCACTGATTTGGGGGAATGGATGAACAATTTGCTTCCTCCAAACCCTCTCCCAGTGTTCCTTGGCTACTTGTCTTTTTCCCTTAGAGCATTTATTTTGTCTCCAAATTCTTTGCTTATAACCACTCCCTATGCTGTCTTCTTGTGGTGTCACTCATGCATACAAAGGACAGAAATATTTTCTTAATGGAGGGCTGGAATCCAAAGGGTTCAAGGAGTCTCCCAGTACCCGTGAGAGTAGAAGCCAGTGTGATTTGTCCTTCCCTGTCACTGCAGCAGTCTCCTGAAGAGCTGGCTCAAAAGGAAATGCACAGATGCCCAGACTATTTGTTAAAGGAAATGACACATTATCCTCTTCCCAACATCTGGTCATTCCTGAAAGACAGTCAAGCCCCGATAATACTGTTGACTCACTAGAAGCCTGTGTCTTCTTTCCCAAGGGAGGTGGAGACAAACCAAGGAGGATAGAATCTATTTTTGTGTTGGCCCAAGGGGACGCCTTGGGGAGGGGGCGAAGGGTCACCCACATTGCTGTTCTGTTCTGGGAGCCAGGAATGCATTCTTCCTTCCTGTCCAGCCCTGAGCAACAGTCTCTTTCTTAAGCCTCAGATCTTCCACAGAGAGCTGGAAAGATTTTTAAATGCCATGGTGGGCTGGAATGGCTGGACACCAGCGTAAATAGACTGATGAAATGGGAAGAGGAGATTTGGCAGGACACAGGGTGTTGAGGTTGCAGCAAAGGCAAGAGAGCTGTGTTGGGTTGAGTGACTGTCATACTGTGCAGTCCAGGCTCAGAAGGACTCTGGCTGCATCTGGCTGCCTCTTGATTAGGAAATGCATGTATTTGTTTTCATCTCTAAGGCATCTTCTAGGGGCTAAATATGGAGAAAGAATAAGAGGGGTGTGAGTAGGGTGTCTGGTTAATTAACCTGGAGGACTTGCCCAGGTTGACTTTGCACAGGTAAGGAGAAGTAATACCCTGAAATCTACCTGGAGATCCAAGGGGACCCCCCTCCAGCCTCTCAACCAGTGGAGTAAGTGAAGCTGAGTTCTGAGAGAAGGAAGTTGTGTTCTCATTAAACTAATAGAGGGCCTCCTGGACTAGGGAGGGGATGGGGAGAGGTGGGGAGGGCACCTTTGCCTTTGGCTCTAAGGGCATTTATTGTGCCAGGCCTTTGTTTTGTTCCAGCCAGGGCACTCTGGCAAAGGCATCCTGGGAATTTGGCCTGCAAACAGAAAGGGCATTTCCTTGTGTGGGTTTCCTGTTTAGGTCTGCGTAGAAACCCAAAGGATCGCTTGGCCTTATAAATCCTCTAGACATTACTGGTATAGATGCTCTGGCCGGATGCCATGGGAAAATCGCACAGAAATAGAAGAAAGGAGGAAGGCACATTTACTCTCAGGATGCTGGGTGGGTTTCAGGCTCCCCGCCTTCAGATCTATAAACACAGGAGGTTGGGCTAGAGGGGATGATCATTCAGGTCCTCTCCAGCTTTGACAATCTCAGGTTCCATTTTCCTCTCAAGGGTCACTAGGAGCTGGCACTGTGCATCTCAGGCATGGGAGTCAGCTGAGCAGCTCACCGAACAGAAGCACAAAGAAAATTTCAACCCAAAAGTTAGAAAGTTGCCCTGGAATATCCTTTAGGCTCCTTCTCAGAAAGGAGGTGCTTTTGAACTCTGGTATTTCCCAGTCTTTCCTAGATGCTTAGCATACTCCAAAAATCACAGCTGCTAGGTCAGGAGCATTGTGGAGTCTCGTGGAAGGGTTTTGGCACAAAGCAAGTTTGCAGAGCCGGCGGTGAATTAGGTGTTTGTTAGGAGACATCACCCATTTCAGGTTTCTTTTTTTACTTCCTGTTTCCCTCAATTTCTGTATATGTCAAATTGCAGTTTGGCATTCACACTTCTGGTTTAATGGAAGAGGCCATGTTTTTTTTCTTAATCTGTGGCTGAATTCAGGTTCTCCGCAGACTTCACTTGGAGATTGACCAGACTTTAGGTCAGTTGGGAAAGTCATGGGGCAAAAACGGGATTTCTTATGGAGATTTCCTGTGTCAACCCAAGCTTTGTTGCAGTAAGAACATGCTCATCATCTTCAACAATGCCTCTTGTGTTACTTTATTTTCTCATTTATCCTTATTTGCATCATTTAGAAAATGTGTTATATAGAACCACCTTTTTTGGGAGGCAAATAATAAAATGATATTGAGTAACATTAAATTAATTGCCTGTAGTCGGACAATGCAGTGTTCTAGTAAATTAATTATGATAGACTCACTTATGCAGCAACATTTCTCAAGACAAGATCGCCCCCTTAGAATTCAGCATGGCTGTGTCCTTAGTTCTCTTGGGTGCGAATTGTGGCATTTGTCTCTGAACCTCATACCCTCAAATATGTCCTTACAGATAAACCCATCCGCAAAGGAAAATCACTTCCAAGGTCCCATTCTGTTATTTCTTTTCCAAATTTTGCTTTCATGTGTCTGAAATACATTCTTCTTTTCTTCCCACCAACTCTGAGCTGTTTCTTCAATAATGAAGTGGGTGGAAGAAGAAGGAACATGATAGGAAGTTCTAAGCTTTCTGGATCAGTGCTCCTTGGAACACTAATCCTGAGAAATATGCTTTAAAAGGGAGTCCTGTGGTCACACAGGGGTGGGAAATGCATGTTTGCACTCTGCTGTGTTAAAAGCTCTGAAAATTCATGCAATAAAGAAACATGTTTGACTTTAGCTCAGCATTTCCCAAACTTACTTGATCAAGAAAGTATCTTTTTATATTATGTGTATAGCAGATACTAACAAATGGAGGAATAAGTGTTCTATGTGACACTTTGAGAAATGCTTCCTGTTGAAAAATAGAGTTCACTGTCTTATATTTAGTACTGGGGAAAATTTATGTATTTATATTATAGTA
>NW_012101274.1:126369-149567 GCF_000951045.1 Mandrillus leucophaeus | reverse complement strand
TATGTTATATAATATAAATATAATGTGTATAATTATAATTTTATTTGTTTATTTTTATTTTTTTATTTTTTTTGAGACGGAGTCTTGTTCTGTCACCTAGGCTGGAGTGCACTGGCAGGATCTCTGCTCACTGCAACCTCCACCTCTGGGGTTCAGGCAATCCTCCTGCCTCAGCCTCCTGAGTAGCTGGGACTACAGGTTCCTGCCACCACACCTAGCTAATTTTTTTGTGTTTTTAGTAGAGACGGGGTTTCACCATGCTGCCCAGGCTGGTCTCAAACTCCTGACCCCAAGTGATCTGCCTGCCTCAGCCTCCCAAAATGCTGGGATTACAGGTGTGAACAACCATGCCCAGCCTATAATTATAATTTATATTTACATTTCTAATTTACATTCATAATATTTATATCTCAATATTTGTATTATATATAAAGTGGAGGA
Organism: Mandrillus leucophaeus; assembly: GCF_000951045.1. Taxonomy (NCBI): domain Eukaryota; kingdom Metazoa; phylum Chordata; class Mammalia; order Primates; family Cercopithecidae; genus Mandrillus; species Mandrillus leucophaeus. Next base: position 149,126 of record NW_012101274.1, on the reverse strand, counting down.
ATAGATATATAACATATGATAAACATTCCCATTACATTTTCATATATACATACTTTATATGTGATATGGTTTGGATCTGTGTCCCCACCCAAATCTCATGTTCAGTTGTAATCCCCCATGTGGGAGGTGGACCTGGTGGGAAGTGTTTAAATCATGGGGGCAGATTTCTCGTGAATGATTTAGCACCGTCCCCTTGGTACTGTCCTTGCAATAGTGAGTGACTTCTTTACGAGATCTTGTCATTTAAAGGTGTGTAGCACCTCCTCCCTCTCTCTCTTACTCCTGCTCTGGCCATGTGAAGGGCCTACTTCCTCTTCATCTTCTGCCGTGATTGTAAGTTTCCTGAAGCCTCTCCAGAAATCAAGCAGATGCCAACATCATGCTTCCTTTACAACCTGCAGAATTGTGGCTAATTAAACCTTCTTTTCTTTATAAATTACTCAATCTCAGGTATTTCTTTACAGCAATGCCAGAACAGCCTAACATAATGTATATCTACTGTATGTGTGTGCATATCAATAATGTACTGGAAATGTTGCTGCTCTTTTCAGAATTTTCAGGATGAACATAGCTATGAAAAGATCTTTATAGAAAAAACATTAGAAACACATCACCATTTCAATTGTGGCTATCGTTGTTTGGTAGATGACAGGTGAGTCTTTTTTTCTTTCTATTTTTGTTTCCCACAGATCTTCCACAATGAATGTGAATTATCTCTATATTAGATGCAAGAAACAAAATAAATTTTAATTTTTAAAAAGACTCCATGCACAAGGTTCCTTTCATTTGGTCTTCATGCAGAGAAGCTATCAGATGCATCCTCCTGCTTCCTAGTCATTTATCTGAGCTTGCTTGTGGTTTATGGCATACATCTACTGAGGTCCTGCATGGCTGTTTCTGGAGCACACGCAGCTTCTTCAGTTTTAACAGAAAGTAAAGCAATTACCACGTAGTGGGAGGATCAGTAAGTGCAGGAAATGGCCTCATCAAGTCCGCCAAACTCAGTTGTTCCTGGATTGTGTGTTCAAGAAGAAACAGATGGTCTATCAGCCAGAATTTTTGGTTGCCACCAATGGAAATCTCAGTTGGAAAGTGGATTTATTGGAAATGTATCATATGGTTCAAGGAATCAGTGCAAGGCTGGAGAACCAGGTGATGAAATTGGATAAAAATCTAGGGAGGCCTCATGACCCAGCACTGTGGGAGGCCAAGGCAGAAGGGTCATTTGAGCTCAGGAGTTCAAGACCAGCCTGGCAACACAGACAGTCCTCATCAGTCAAAAAAAAAAAAAAAATGAAAAATTGGCCCGGCATGATGGCGTGTGCCTGTCGTCCCAGTTACTTAGGTGGCTGAGGCAGGAGGATCATTTAAGTCCCGGGTCGAGGCTGTAGTGAGCTATGACCACACCGCTGCACTCCAGCCCGGGTGACAAAGCAAGACTGCTTAAAAAAAAATCAAGGGTGGCAAGGCACAGAGATAGTCTACTTGGCATGCTGCCATTGGTGTTCTCAATGCTGAGCACCTGTCATCATGCTGCTGGGCTCTGGCACCCCTGAACACTCATTGCTGCGCTGCTGCACACTCAACTCCAGCACAGCCATTGCCAAACCTTCTGCCTCCCCACAGGCTTCCTGTCCTACTGGGGCCACTGATCAGCTGAACCCAGGGTAATATGCTGGTTCCCCAGCTGCTGGGGCAAAGACAGAAGCTCTCTGCCCTCTTTGGCTTCTGAATTAGGAAATGGAGTCCTGCCTCCCTTCTTTTGGATGCTTCTTTCCAAAGGGAAAGGATGTTTAAAGGCTTGGTAGCCAGAATGACCAATAAGCATAACATTTAGGGATTCTGTAAAGGGGCTGCTAGGATTTCGGAGGGGCAGGGGAAAAAGCAGCCCACCATGCTCAGAAGTGATCTCTTCTCCCCAGAGCAACATGCAGCATGGTTTTCTTTCTACTGGGAATCCTGAGATGGGAAATGTTCTGCCAGATTTCTTGATCAGTTGGTTGAAAGTCTGCCCCTCAGAAGAACTGACCACTCTGGATAAAAATTGCACTAAATAACAAAATAAGAATGACCATTTTTTAAAGAACCTGGGAGTCGAGGAATGATGCCCAGCTGGCTGAAAGGGCTGGGGTTTCTCACTCGCTCTGTCAGCCACACGGATTGTCTGTTGGACCCTGACCAGGGGAAATGAAGGGGAAACAGAGCACTTGACGGATTGTTTTTTCCTCTGAAGAACTTTACAGTTTAGGGAAGCAGATTAAATAGATTGAGATTATCTTAGAGAAGGGCCCTATAAGTGCAGGGAATGAGAAAGGAGTGAAAAATGTAAACATGGATTTTTTTATTGACTTCCTTATTTGGGAACATCTCTTTCTGCTTGCAAATGTCCAAATGTTGGGGCTGAGTTCAGAGACTAAAAGATGAAATCCAAGGAGAGAGTCAGGGTGGCTGTGGCTGCTGTTGGATTCTTAGACACCAGACACGGACCCTAATCTGGACTGTGTGGGAGAAAACTGGTGGGGTTAACTACTTCAGAGTGTGGAGTCTTTCAGGTAGAACTGGAAATCAATGATTAAGAAATGAGAGGCCAGGCACAGTGGCTCACGCCTGTAATCCTAGCACTTTGGGAGGCCAAGGCAGGTGGATAATTTGAGGTCAGGAGTTCAAGACCAGCCTGGCCAATATGGTGAAACCCCATCTCTACTAAAAATACAAAAAAATTAGCCAGGTATGGTGGTGGGTGCCTGTAATCCCAGCTACTTGGGAGGCTGAAACAGGAGAATCACTTGAACCCAGAGGTTTCACAGTGGAGGTTGCAGTGAACTGAGATCGCGCCCCTGCATTCCAGCCTGGGCAACAGAGTGAGATTCCTTCTTAAACAAAAAAGAACAGTAGAACTAATATGGATCTGCTCACCTCAAAATAAGTGAAGTAGAATTTGAGAACCTCACAAAGTTGACCTTATGTAATCTTTGTATTATTATAATTTTCTACAGTGAGTTGCTTCTTGGTTGTCAGGAAATCTGCACAACTTTTTCATCATTGACTGGGGCCTTTTGAAGACTGTCTATACCATAGTCCCCACTTATTGATGGTTTCACTTTCCACAGTTACAGTTACCTCTGGTCAACTGCAGTCCAAAAATATTAAACGGCAGAGCATGGTGCCTCACACCTATAATCCCAGCACTTTGAGAGGTAGAGGCAGGAGCATTGCTTGAGCTCAGGAGTTCAAGACCAGCCTAGGCAATATAGTGAGACCCTGTCTCTACAAATAAAAAAAATAGCCAGTTGTGGTGGTGCATGCTTATAGTCTCAGCTACTCAGGAGGCTGAGGCAAGAGAAGCACTTGAGCCTGGGAGTTCAAGGCTGCAGTGACCTGTGATCACACCACTGCACTCCAGCCTGGACAACAGAGCAAGACCGTGTCTCAACAAACAAACAAAAATCCCAAAAAGATTAAATGGAAAACTCTAGAAATGAGCAATTCATAAGTTTTAAATTTTGTGCTATTCTGAGTAGCATGATGAAATCTCAGGCTGTCCTACTCCATTCCTGCCCAGGATGCGAATCCTACCTTTTTATCTACATGAAATAATTTAGCCATCTTGGTTATCAGATCTAAAAAACATAGTATATGTGACGCTTGATTCTATCTGTGGCTTTGGGCATCCACTGGCAGTCTTGGAATGTATACCTTTCAGATAAGTGGGGGACTACTGCATATTTTTAGAGAAGGGGTTTCCAAGCTTGGGTACTTCAGTTGGACGAGGATCAGGAATATGCCTCCCAGAAATGCAACCAAGACAACAAACCAAGCACAAGTCTTTGGTATAATGTATTGTAGAATGCATTCTTGCACGGTGGATTGTATTCTTCCTGGGAATACATGCTAGAAAGAGAAGAGCAAATCTTTAGGAACATGAGAATGTGCTACACCTTAGAGAGTGCAGCTGTGTGCAAATACTCAGTTACCTGGAACTGAATCTCAACTAGAACCAAATTTCACTGACATAGACAAAGTTTAATGATCAGTGTGCAAGAACATCTGAGTCACGATGAAGGAAGAAATGATTAAGGACTCATAGGATCTCTTCAACTTGGAAGCCTATCTATTCCTAGGAAATTTGAGACAAACCACATGGTGTCTCTCCTGTAACCCCAGCATTTTTCCAGGAAAATCTTTGAAGGAAAAAGGTCACAAAAAGGTAGACTGAGGGAATAGAGTGAAGACAGAGAGGCAAAGTGGAGGGGATATTCCATTTTTCTCTTCACCGTAGAGGCTGTTGATTGGAACAGGAGGTAGGAAGTGACTGGAATTTCTAGTATCCAATATAGGGATAGTGCATTTCACCTTTGGCTGTGTCCCAGGGTGAACAGACAGTGAAAGGGAAGCATAAGCCCTCACGAAAGAGCCTGATACAGCAAAACTGCTATAGGCCAGGGAGGCTGGAGGCAGACAGGGCTGGAGCTCTGTGAGACACTTCAGGTCTCAGGCCTGGGTCCAAGAGATGAGTTTGGACACAGAATGAACATCTTTGTTGTCAGTTATATTAAAACATGGTGTCTGGCTGGGCACAGCGCTGCACGCCTATCGCCCAAGCTACTTGGGAGGCTGAGGTGGGAGGATTGCTTGAGCCTGGGAGTTTGAATCTAGCCTAGGCAACAAAATAAGATCCTGTCTTTAAAAAAAAAAAAAAAAAAAAATGGTGTCTGTAACCAGATGGCTGTGTTTAATCCTAGCTCTATACCTCTTACTAGCAGTAGGATTTTGGAGAAATTACCTAACCTTTCTGTGCCTCTGTTTATCATTTTTAAAGGGCGATAAGGATATGACCTGCCTCATAAAGTTTTCATGAATGTTAAATACATTAATTCATGTAAAGTGCTTAGCACATAATAAGTGTAACCAAGTAACTGCTCAATAAGCATTAGGCTTCAATGTTATTATAGGTGGTTAGAATATGCCAGAACAAGGGTAACATTTTTCACCTACAAGGCTTGCATGGGACATCCAGGTAAACTTTCATTCAGATTAAGCTCAGAAAATGCCACGGCCATTGCTTTAATCTGACTGAAGTTGATGAAGCATCTCTGTGGTGGAAATATTTAACTTACATCTATAATATTAACAGATTGCTGGTGTTAAAATCTTACTAGTGGCAAATGCTTTGTTTCACTGAAGCATTTCCTAAGCAGTGGCACAACATGGTTGAAATGTGGCCATCCTGGGTCTTAGTTTTAAGAGCCTTAAGGTCGGGCACGGTGGCTCATGCCTGTAATCCCAGTGCTTTGGGAGGCTGAGGAGAGAGGATGGCTTGAGACCAGAAGTTTGAAGCTACAAGGAGCCATGACCATGCCACTGTTCTCCAGCCTGGGTGACAAAGCGAGACCCCGTCTCAAAAAAAAAAAAAAGAATCCTTGAAAATGAGTCCTCAGAAATGAGGGGGACTGTAGTGTCTTGCAACGTTTCTCACATAGGTGTGTCAGTCACCGGGATTTGGGGACAACTTGAGCATTTTAAAATGTATGTTTTCAGGTCAGATGTGGTGACTCATGCCTACAAGTCCCAGCACTTTGGGAGGCTGAGGTGGGAGGATTCCTTGATCCCAGCAGGAGTTTGAGACCAGCCTGGGCAACACAGTGGACCCTGTCTCCACAAGAATTTGTTTTAAAAAAGTAGCTGGGCATAGTGGTGTGCTCCTGCAGTCCCAGCTACTCAAGAGGCTGAGGCAGGAGGATCGCTTGAACCCAGGAATTCAAGGCCGCAGTGAGCTATGATGGTGCCACTGCACTCCAGCCTGGGTGACAGAGCAAGACCCTGTCTCATAAAATATAAAGAACTAAATAAGTAAAATTTATGTTTTTATAGAATAAAACATAGTTCCTTAAATTAGTTTTTTTCTCAAACTGCGGCTTGTAGATTTTTTTTTTTTTTTCCTTTATGAGGTGCTGGTGCATTCCTGAAATTTGAGGAATGTTGATATAACAGAAGGGACATGGGCTTTGAAATCAGACGATCCATATTCAAATTCTGCCTCTTGTACGGACTCCATGGGAGAACCTGGGCGAGTCACTTGGCCCCACTGAGCCTTGCCTTTGTCATTTGGAAAATGGTGATAATAGCTACGCATGATCTTGCTATAAAGAGTGCATGCAAATGTAGGGGCTCAGCAAAAGTTACCTCCCATCCTCTCACCCATTTTCTTCTCCCCTAAAGAAAGAGGAGAGGAATTATTCTGCCGTCTTGAATGAAAGCAAAGAGAAACTCAACTGAGATATTCAACAGGTTTGTACTGGAGACTCGATGATTCAGACAGAGGTGTTGTGGTAGGCTGAATAACACCCCCTCAACTCCTAAAGATGTTCACGTCCTCATCACTGGAACCTGTGAATGTTATATGGCAAAAAAAGAATGTTGCAGGTATGAGTAAATTATAGATCTTTCAACAGAGGGATTACCGGTGAGTCCTAAATAAGAGGGAGGAAGAGGAAGATTCCATACAGAGAGAAGAGTAGAAGGCAATGTGGCCAGGGACTCAGAGACTGGAGTGATGTGGCCACAGGCCGAAGAAAGGAGCAGCCACCAGAAGCTGGGAGGAAAGGAAAAAAGCGAATTCTCCCCTAGAGCCTTGGGAGGGGCTCAGCCCTTCCGGCACCTTGATTTAAGCTCCGTGAAACTGACTTGAGGCTTCTGTTCTCCAGAACCATGAAAGAATATATTTGTTTTAGGTTTCCACATTTATGGCAATGTTTTACAGCAGCCATAGGAAACTAATACCGATGGTTGCTCATGACTGCAAAAAAATAATGTTAAGATGGGGTGGAAATGATTGTGCTTAGTGGCAGAAATTTAAGAACTCCCGAGCAAATATTTTGATTCTGTTGTCTAGTCCTTGGCTCCTAGGCAGACAGGTGTGAAGAAGAGAAAATCCTTTCTAATAGTATAGAGCTTTCACACTGTGGCTTGAAACCTTCAGTGGGCTGTGATTGACGTTTTGTTTGTTTGTTTTTTAAGTGAACTAGAATAGAATAAAAAGCCTGACACTCTATGCTGTTGTCATCATAAACCAAGGGCTTGCCCACTCTTTCCTATGTGAAGCCGTTGCACATGGTCTTCCATGCACTCTCCTTCCTCCTCTTACCACTCTTAGTTAAGTGGCCGCTAACATGCTCCCATGGCATCTTGTGCTTTCGTTATTATGGTCCTTATCACCTTGTAGTACATTATTAGCCACTCATTCAGCGAGTGTGCTTCTGGTCCTACTGTGTCTCAGGCACTTTACTGGGTGCTGGTCCTTTCCAAGTGTCTCCTCCTTGGACAGCCATTTCCCTAAGGAATAAGGTTTTTATTGTTGGGCTGTTTGTTTGTTTGTTTTCTGAGATGGGGTCTCGTTCTGTCGCCGAAGCTGGAATGCAGTGGCATGAACATGGCTTACTCTAACCTTGACCTCCCGGGCTCAAGCAATCCTCACACTTCAGCCCTTCTACCCAAGTAGCTGGGACTACAGGCACACACCACCATGCCTGGCTAATTTTTTAATTTTTTGTAGAGACAGGGTCTCCCTGTGTTGCCCAGGCTGGTCTTGAACTCCTGGGCTCAAGAGATCCTCTTGTCTTGGCCTCCCAAAATGCTGGGATTACAGGAAGGAGCCACAGGGCCTGGCCTAGGAATAATGTTTTAACATCTGTATCTGTAGTGCCGTAGGCAGTGCCTGGCATTCCAAAAGGTGCTTGAATGAGTTGTGGTTTTAGAATTATTCTTTTTTTGTCTGTTTTGTTTTGGTTTTTATTTTTTTGTTTTGTTTTGTTTTGAGATGGAGTCTCGCTCTGTCATCCAGGCTGGAGTGCAGTGGCGCCATCTTGGCTCACTGCAACCTCCCCCTCCCGGGTTCAAGCAATTCTCCTGCCTCAGCCTCCCGAGTAGCTGGGATTACAGGTGCCCACCACCACGCCCAGCTAATTTTTGAATTTTTAGTAGAGAAGGGGTTTCACCATGTTGGCCAGGTTGGTCTCGAACTCCTGACCTCAGGTGATCCACCCACCTCGGCCTCCCAAAGTGCTGGAGTTACAGGCGTAAGCCAACGCTCCTGGCCTAGAATTATTCTTTTAAACAAATTCAAATGGTAGTTGCGGACAAGTCATCTGCTCTGGCCCTGTTAGGTGTGGGACAAGACATTGCTCTATGGGAACTGGCCTGACAGGCGTAGGTTTTCTAGAAGCATGGTCATAGAAATCCTCTATTTGGGCTTTTAAATTGCAATCGTCCCTTGGTAGAGTTGGACACATTTTCTCTCTTCTCCAGGTCACCCTCCTGCCATAGCATCCTGGAACAGCTAGAGGAGGAATCACTTGACTGATGAAGAAATGGAAGGAGTGCTTTGTGAACATTGGAGGCCGTCCTAATTGCAGGACCAGCTGGAGAAGATAGCCTAAAATAAATTTCAGTCATACAGGAATTTTTAAAAGAAAAGGATACCTTCCTTTCCTAACTTAGGCTCTTCTGCTAACTTATTGTAACATCATCATGTCCTTAAAACATCAAATATGAGAGCCAAATTATATTCAGCAGTGTCTTAGGCAACAACCACATATGTATAATATAGACGATGATATCATGGCTGACTCGGTATAATTACACCTTTGCTCATAAACCCTATCTTTCTTTCTAGGCATTCAAAGCACATGACAGACATTATCTTGTTGCTTTTCCCAGCACACTTGCCAGGTAGACAGGAAGCAAATATCATTATTGTCTTCATCTCATGTAGGTATAGACAGCGTTCCTGGGAACTATTTGCTCAAAGCCCCACTGGCAATAAGAGCTACTGGAAAAAAAAAAAATGGCTAGAGTCCTAATTTAAAAAACAACTTCCTGCTGAGTCAACTTCAGGTCACAATGCTGGGATATTTCTAATTTCAGGCATTCTTAGATGGGGGCACAATGGGTTAGTTATTTTCCTTTATTTGCAGGTGTTTCGGAGGGAGTGAGATAGCAGATATAATCAAATTGATGCAACTATTGGCACTTTCTGAGTGTTCAGCATCTATGGGGAACTTCAGCATCTATTTTCTTTCCAAGATGGCAGTGGCATTACCAAGCATAGCTCAGTGAAGTACGACTGGCAACACAATCTGGAACATCAATATGATTCTACAATGTTTTGCCATTAGAGGCATTTCTACTGTCATTGAAAACATTTAGAGTTGTAGAGGCCTGAGCTCAAGTACCAGCTCTGACATTAACTGGTTAAGTACTTTTGAACAAGCCCTTAATCGCTCTGTTCTCATTTTTCTCATCCATAAAATGGGAACAATATTTACCTTCGTCGAAGACACTAAGGGTAAAAAGAGATCATATATATGTTTCATAAACATTGAAATTCTATAGAAAAACAAAGCATTACAAAGATTAGACCACTTCAATTACAGGCCCTAATACAGGTTATATTTTCTATCAATGGGGACTATTTTCAATGGGTCATCTGTGCAAAAAAGATGTCTTTAAAACTGTAAATTAGGCCGAGCATGATGGCTTAAGTCTATAATCCCAGTACTTGGGAGGCCGAGGTGGGCATATCACTTAAGGCCAGGAGTTGAAGACCAGCCTGGCCAACATGATGAAACCTGTCTTTACTAAAAATACAAAAATTAGGTGGACATGGTGGGCATGCCTGCAATCCCACCTACTTGGGAGGCTGCAGCAGGAGAATAGCTTGAACCAGGGAGGCGGAGGTTGCAGTGAACCGAGATGGCACCCCTGCACTCCAGCCTGGATGACAGAGCAAGACTCTGTTTAAAACAACAACAACAACAACAACAACAACTGTAAATTATTATCTCCCTGGGAAATCAGGAGAAAAGAAAATTAAAAGGAGAAAGGAGGCCTGGGGCTATAGGTCTATCAGAATGTAAGGAATGTGACAAATATGAACCCCGTGCCTATGTGGTGGAATTCAAGTCTATATACAATGTACAGCCCAGGAAGCTTGCAAAGTAAAGCTTTCCTGTGCCTTCTGGAATGTGGACCCTTTGTCCACGATCTACAAGGTAAAGAATTCCATAGGAAGTATATATTTAACTAATTGTAGCCAGAAATTAGATATGGGTAAGCCAGATTCCACTGTGCAATGTTATTGCTTCTTCAACCTAGATACGTGCATACTTTAACCCAAGCTCAAACCCTGAAGATTTGAACTCCTAACCTTTAAAACACGAGGCGGTTACTTTGATCACCAGGCATCCTGGCTCTTGTTTACTAGGACTGGGAGTTCTCCTCAGACAGAGCTCCATTTATTCCACGACCCTAGCAGAATAACACTAAGAAACCCAAAAGCACATCCATTTTGAAATAGTGCCTGTGGCACCAAAAGGATTCTGGAGCTCTGAATCAGTCCCTTACCTCATGGCAAAATTTACAGGCTTGCAGAGTTAAATGAAAATCAGATTGGAATGCAGGGACTTCTATTTTTCTGTAATGACATGTTGTGAGAAGGAAGGCAATTTTCTTGGACATTCCTCTAAAACCAGTGCACTTGCAGTGGCTTTTTTTTTTTTTTTTGGTTTACAAAACTATTCTAAACAGACCCAGGGCTCACTGCCATCTCCGGGTGCCAGGACTCTGGGCCACAGGGGCCATTTGTCCAGGGAATATAATTAAAATCAGTAATTATTCCTTTCACTTGGCACATGTGAGCCTCTTCTCAAAGCTGTCAGAGAGTGGACTTTAATATCTCATTCTTTCTCTGAAGTAATTTAATGATCACATAAGAAAAATGATTCTCTGAAACTATAATCTTAGAATTTGGCTCCACCTCCAAGTTGAAAGAATTTTGTAAGGAAAGAAAGAGAAAACACTCAAGAAATATGTCTGCTCCTCACATCTGACTGTGAAAAGTCTATATACTATGACCTGAAAAGGAAAGATAAACATAGTCCATGAAATTCTGTGGCAAAAAGGAATGAAAATGTGCTTACGAAAAAAAAACCCCAAACTGGAACTGTATTCTCTGCAGGTTTAAAAGCAACCTTTGCCAAAATCTGCTTTCTGGAAACTTTCCTCTAAACCTGGCTGCTACCGTCAGCCTTGGCTGTGGGAGAGAGACCTGGAAGACTATGGTTTGTAATATGTGAATGTTAAAAATCAGACATTGTTCCCTTTTCTTTATAACAACAACAAGTCTTTGGTTTTGGCTATATACATGCTGGGTTTTCTGGTACCACCTTGTTCCTTTTTTCACTAGAGGGATCTTGATATTTTTGTTTGTTTCCTTTTTGACCACTGCTCTCCCCTTTCTTACAATGCCCTTGAGAAGAAGCTAATGGGCTCTGTTTCCATGCTGAAATGAAGAAATGATCGAGCGAGTATGAAATGACGCGTGGAAGGCCACACAGCAAGTTGGAAAAAGACTCTGAATGAGAAACTTGAAATTTCCATGTCCTCCCCAGGTCTGTAAATCCAGTATACTAAGCTAAGTTTTTCTAAGACATTGAGGCCCAAAGATGGCTGTTGAACCACAGGCATGAAGTGTGACTTCAAATCAAGAGTCAACACTATGCGGAGTGACTAGATACAGAATGCTCTAATAAAATAATTATCACCTGCCGGGGCAGAGTTAAGCTTAAAATCATCTTACCGTGGATTATGTGAATTTATAGCATATTACATATAATTCAGATAGAACAGGGTAATGTTCAACCTAATCCCATCTATGAAAAGATTGCAGAACAAACAACAAATATAAAATACATTACAGGAACTGTGTTTCAGTTACATGTCATATGTCACATACATAAGAACAAGAATTAGGAAGCAACAGAATCAATTATTATTGCATCACGGGGAACTATGTTTTCAAGAAGCATAACTACTGAACTTGGAAGTCATTCTCTTTAACAAAAAACAGGTAGTCCATGTAACCTAACATATTACACAGCAGCAGCAGCAACTGAAAAAGCTGTTCCCAGGCAAAGGGCACAAGTCAAAGTCATTTTTGTGGGCTCTTAAGCAGATCTTGCTATGTTTCAGTGGAAGGTAGAATCATTCAAGAGGAAACTGGGAATGTGCAGAGATAGAACCACAGAGCATCACAAAGAGCCTTCTTAAAGGAGCAGTGGTGGGCTGAGTGATTGGGAATGCTCTGCAATTAAAGGCATACCTGGTTTAATGTTTTTTTTAAGAGATGAGGCTCTCACTATGTTGCCCAGACTGGTCTTGAACTCCTGGGTTCAAGTGATTCTCTTACCTTGGCCTCCCAAAGTGCTGGGATGCCACCCTGCCCCAGCCTATCTTTGCCATTTTTCTAACAGCATGTGCTCATTTCATGGTCTCTGTGTCACATTTCAGTAATTCTCACAATATTTCAAACTTTTTCATTATTATTATTTCCGTTATACTGATGTGTGATCAGTGATCTTCGATGTTACTGTTGTAATTGTTTTGGAGAGTCATGGGCAGCACCCATATAAGAAGGTGAACTTGATCAATAAATGTGTGTGTTCTGACTGCTCCACCAACCGGCTCCTCCCACTAACTGGCTGTTCCCCCATTTCTCTCTGTCTCCTCAGGGTCCTCCCTATTCCCTGAGATACAATGATACTAAAATTAGTTCAATTAATAACCCTACAGTGGCCTCTAAGGGTTCAAGTAAAAGTATTGCACATCTCTCACTTTATTTATTTATTTTATTTTTTTTTCAGACGGACCCTCACTCTGTTGCCCAGGCTAGAGTGCAGTGGCGCGATCTTAGCTCCCTGCAACCTCTGCCTCCCAGTTCAAGTGATTCTCCTGCCTCAGCCTCCTGAGTAGCTGGTATTACAGGCATGAGCCACCACACCCACCTAAGTTTTGTGTTTTTAGTAGATACAGGGTTTCACCATGTTGGTCAAGCTGGTCTCGAACTCCTGGCCTCAGATGATCTGCCTACCTCAGCCTCCCAAGGTGCTGGGATTACAAGCGTGAGTCACCACACCCTGCTCACTTCATTTAATTTATTTTTTGAGCCAGGGCCTTGCTCTGTCACCTAGGCTGGTATGCAGTGGTGCCATCTCAGCTCACTGCAACCTCTGTCTCCAGGGTTTAAGCAATCCTCCCACCTCAGCCTGCTGAGTAGCTGGGATTACAGGCAAGCACCACCATGCCTGGCTAATATTTGTATTTTTTGGTAGAGACAGGGTTTTGCCATGTTGCCCAGGCTGGTCTCGAACTCCTGGTTTCAAGCATTCTGCCTGCCTCGGCTTCCCAAAGTACTGGGATTACAGGCACATCTCTCATTTTAAATAAAAAACTAGCAATGATTATGCTTAGTGAGGAAGGTATGTTGAAAGCTGAGATAGACTGAAAGCTAGTCCTCTTGTGCCAAACAGTTAGGAAAGCTGTGAATGCAAAGGAAAAGTTCTTGAAGGAAATTAAAAGCATCTCTCCATGGGACACATGAATAAGAAAATGAAACAGTCTTAATGCTGAAATAGAGAAAGTTTTAGTGGTCTGGGTAGATCAAACCAGCCATAACATTTCCTTAGGCCAAAACCCAATCCAGAACAAGGCCCTAATGCACTTTAATTCTCTGAAGGCTGAGAGAGGTGAGGAAGCTACAGAAAAAAATGTTTGAAGCTAGCAGAGGTTGGTTCATGAGGTTTAAGGAAAAAAGCTGTCTTAATAACATGAAAGCAAGTAGTGATGGAGAAGCTGCAGCAAGTGGCACAGAAGATCTAGCTGAGATAATTAATGAACAATAGATTTTCTACATAGATGAAACCTTTTCTATTGGAAGATAATGCCATCTAGAACTTTCATAGCTAGAGAGAAGTCAATGCCTGGCTTCAAAGCTTCAAAGGACAGTCCGATTGTTTTGTTAGGGGCTAATGCAGCTAGTGACTTTAAGTTGAAGCCAATGCTCATTTACCATTCTGCAAGTTCCAGGGCTCTTAAGAATTATGTGAAATCTACTCTGCCTGTGCTCTACAAATGGAACAGCAGAGCCAGGATGATAGAACATCTCTTTACAGCACGGTTTACTGAATAGTTTAAGCCCACCATTGAGAACTACTGCTCAGAGAAAAAGATTCCTTTCAAAATATACCTGCTCATTGGTAATGCACCCAGTCATCCAAGAACTCTGATGGAGCTATACAGGAGATTAATGTTTTAAGCAAACACAACATCCATCCTGCAGCTCATGCATGGAGGTGTAATTTTGGCTTTCAAGTCTTATTGTTTAAGAAATACATGTTTTTTTTTTCTTTCTTTTTTTTTTGAGATGGAATTTTGCTCTTGTTGCCCAGGCTGGAGTGCAATGGCACGATCTTGGCTCACTGCCACCTCTGCCTCCTGGTTCAAGTGATTCTCCTGCTTCAGCCTCTCAAGTAGCTGATATTACAGGTGCCTACCACCACGCCTGGCTAATTTTGTATTTTTAGTGGAGATGGAGTTTCACCATGTCGGCCAGGCTGGTCTTGAACTCCTGACCTCAGGTGATCCCCACCTCGGCCTCCCAAAGTGCTTGGATTACAGGCATGAGCCATTGCACGCAGCCAATAAATACATTTTGTAAGGCTATAGTGACCATAAATAGTGATTTCTCTGATAGATCTGGGCACAGTCAGTTGAAAGCCTTCTGGAAAGGATTCACCATTCTAGATGCCATTGAGAACATTCATGATTCATGGGAGAACATATCCATGTTAACAGGAGTTTGGAAGAAGTTGATTCCAACCCTCATAGATGACTTTGAGGACTTTAAGACTTCAGTGGAGGAAGTCACTGCAGATGTGGTAAAAAGTGTAAGAGAACTAGAATTAGCAGTGGAGCCTGAAGATGTGACTGAATTGCTGCAATCTCATAATAAAAGTTTAATGGATGAGAAGTTGCCTCTTACGGATGAGCAAAGAAAGTGGTTTCTTGAGATGGAAACTACTCTTGATGAAGACACTGTGAATATTATTGAAATGATAACAAAAGATTTAAAATATTATGTAAACTCAGTTGTTAAAGCAGCAGCAGGGTTTGAGAGATTTACTTCAATTTTGAAAGAAGTTCTACTGTGAGTAAATGCCATCAAATAGCTTTGCATGCTACAGAGAAATCTTTCATGAAAAGAAGAGTCAATTGATGCAGCAAACTTCATTGTCTTACTTTAAGAAATGGTCGCATTTTGAAAAGAAGGTGGAGCGGGGGGCTCCTCTATTCCAGGGACTCTAAACCAAAAAGCATCAGAGTTTGAGAAGCCAGCAGCTCACGGTTCGGCTGAAGTTAGGAATGGGAGGCAGCCGCCAAGTGCATGGGGTTGGGGGTGTCCCGGTCTTTGGCTTCTCAACTCTGTCTTTCGACAGAGAACATGTTACGACTTTTCAGAAATAGGAAGGTTTGTTGATTTCTCACAGTTTCAGGAATCTGATGATACAGATGAAGATTTGGGCCCTACCACTAAGAAAATTTGATCATCTCCCCTAGAAGCTAAAAATAAGGCGATCTGGAAAGAATTCACAGGAAGATAGTGAGGACTCAGAAGAAAAAGATCTGAAGACCAAGAAGGATGACTTTCACTCAGCAGAGGATAATGAAGATGAAAACGAAGATCATAAAAATGTACACCAGCACAGCAGGCAGCATCTAAAGCAGCTTCCGAACAGAGGGAGACGCTCACGGAAGATGTGGGCGTGAGGAAGAACAAGAAGAGGATGAGGCACCCTTCCAGGAGAATTCCGGCAGCAATGAAGATTTCCTAATGGAAGATGATGACGATAGTGACTAAGGCAATTCAAAAAAGAAAAACAAAAAGATGGTTAAGAAGTCCAAATCTGAGAGAAAAGCAAAGAAAATGTTCAAACACAGACTAAAGGCTACAGTGACGCCAAGTCCAGTGAAAGGCAAAGGGAATGTGGGTCGCCCCACAGCTTCAAAGCCATCAAAGGAAAGGACTCCTTCTCCCAAGGAAGACAAGGAACCAGAAAGCCCGCCAGAAAAGAAAACGTCTACAAGCCCCCACCCAAGAAATCTGGGGATGAAGGCGTCTGGGGAGGCTTAAAAGTGATGATGGTTTGGGGAGAGCTTTTAAGAAAAGGAGAGGAGAGGAGAGGAAGAGAGGAGAGAAGAAAGGAGAAAGAAAAGAAAGAAAAAAGAAAAAGTAAAGGAGAAAAGAGAGGGAGAAAAAAAGAACCTACTTAAGATAGAACATGGTTTTGTCTACGGCTTGACCCATGGGCTTTCAGTGCTTTTTTCCATTTGTTGAAAGTAATGCTTCTCTCTCTCTTTTAAAAATAAAACAATTGTATGTTTAATTGTTTAAGTTACCTTTTTGTCTATTGGTCTCTTTGCCAATGCCCCCACCCCCAACCCCAGCTGCCCTTTCCCAATGAACGCTACATCAAATTAATCACTGGATTGACTGCTTCGTCTTTTTATTTTTAATGGGAGGTATACCACAGTTGTAAAGCAGTAAGATTTGAGATGAACACTATGGAAAATTTGCTTTTTGCTAAACAATAGCAAGTTGAATAGTAAGCAAAAAACATAGAAAGATTTTAGTTCAAAATGATTGCTTCTTCCTCTACTTGGACTTTAAAAAAATGAGTTGTCATCTAATATGAGTTTATTTGTCTATGTACACAAGTATAAATGTCTAAAAAAATCATGACTTTAAACTTCCACTGATGAGGCAGGTAAAAGATAAAGATGAATTCTGAACTGTTAAAAAAAAATGGTCACAGCCACCCTGTGATGATGGTTCATTTCAGGTGTCAATTTGACTAGATTAAGGAAACATACAAACCTCTAAAAGTGTTATTTTGGGGTGTGTCTGCGAGGGTGTTTCTAGAGGAGATTGGCATGTGAGTCTGAATGGACGAGGTGGGGAATATCTGCCCTTTGTATAGGCAGGCACCATCTAATCTTCCAGGGGCCTGGAGAAAACAAAACAGAAAAGGCAGTTATGTTGTGCTGTCAGTTGGAGCTGGAATACACTCTTCCTCTCCTATCCTTGGACAGCAACTTCAGGCTGTCCAGCCTTTGGACTCCAGGACTAAAACCAATGGCTTCCCCTGTTCTCAGGTCTCTGACTTCACATTGAGAGTTACACCACCTGCTTCCCTGGTTCTGAGGTCTTCAGACTTGGACTGGGCCAAGCTACCAGCATCTCAGAGTCTCCAGCTTGCAGTCAGCCTGTTGTGGGACATCTGAGCATCCATAATCATGTGAGCCAATCTTCCTAATAAATCCCCTCTCATCTACCTGTCTATCTACCCTATTGGTTCTATCTCGTTGAAGAACCCCAATGAATATACATGCTAACCCCAACAACAACCACCCTGATCAATCAGCAGCCATCAATGTCTAGACCCTTCACCAGCAAGATTATAACTTGTTGAGGACTTGATTATCATTAACAATTTTTTTTTTTTTTTAAAGACAGAGTTTCACTCTCTCGCCCAGGCTGGAATGCAACAACGCGATCTCAGCTCACTGCAACCTCCACCTCCCAGGTTCAAGCGATTCCCCTCCTTCAGCCTCCCAAGTAGCTGGGACTACAGGTGGATGCCATCACACCTGGCTAATTTTTTGTATTTTTAATACAATGGGCTTTCACTGTGTTAGCCAGGATGGTCTCAAGCTCCTGACCTCATGATCTGCCTGCCTCGGCCTCCCAAAATGCTGGGATTACAGGCGTGAGCCATGGCACCCAGCCTATCATTAACATTTTTTTCGCAATAAAGTATTTCTAAAGTATGCACGTTTTTTAGACATAATGCTATTGCAAACTTAATAGACTACAGTATAGTATAAACATAACTTTTATATGCACTGGGAAACAAAAATGTTCATATGACTCACTTTTTTGCTATATTAGCTTCATTGCAGTGGTCTGGAACCAAACCTGCAATATCCCTGAAGTATGCCTGTATAAAATTCTTCATACCGGGAAGAGGACTTATTGATAGAGGAAGGTGTGGGATATGGGGCAATGTGTGTGACAGAAAAAGGTCAGTAGATGGCAATGAACCAATGGCAATGGAAGGATCAAGAAGGACCGACAGAGAGATTTCTGTCCATCATGCTTGTCTGAAATGAAAACCAGAGCCACATTGTGTATCATTTACAGCTTCATGTATGCATGTATCTGTCTAAGTTAACCGTTTATGGTTTTTATGATGTTGGCACAGTAATTTTACACTATTTGTATTGATTTATAAAATCAGGTTAAAGCCATCTCTTATTATTAGAGATTGATACTTTTAGTTAAAGATGCAGGTAGAATGCATGCATTAACTCTTATTCTCAAGTTATTCTAAAGAATAATTAAACGGATTTTGAAACACAAAAAAGACATAAACCACAGGGACAAAGAGGAGAGGAGAAAGCAAAAACAAAATTTTGGATGGTGGAAAGCACTGGGACAAGTGATAACTGAATTAGAAGACCCGAGGGTGTCAAATTGTATAGCAGTGGTTGGGAAGCTGAGAACAGCCCAATTTACACTGAAGAACTCCCAAAGTCTTAGGAACTGGTAACGAGGTTCCTCTTAAAGTGAGGTTGAAGGTTAGTGAAAATTAGCAGATTAGAGGAAAGTCCAGTTAAAAAGCTGTTAGATGAATGAATGAATGAATGAATGAATGAACGAATGAAAATGGTATATCTATACAATGGAATACTGTTCAGCAATAAAAAAGTTCTGATTCATGTTACAATATGTATGAACCTTGAAAACATTATGCTAAGTGAAAGAAGCCAGTCACAAAAGACCACATATGGTATTATTCTATTTATATGGAATGCCCAGAATAGACAGATTCATAGAAACAGAAAGAACAGTTGACTCTTGAACAACATAGATTTGAACTGCATGATTCCACCTATATGTGGATTTTCTTCTGCCTCTACCACCCCTGGGACAATAAAACCCAAACCCTCCTCTTTCTTTTCCTTCTCAGCCTTCTCAATGAGAAGACAATAAGAATGAATACCTTTATGATTATTCACTTCCATTTTATTTTATTCAATTTTTCTTAGGTTATTGGGGTACAGGTGGTGTTTGGTTACATGAGCAAGTTCTTTACTGGTGATCTGTGAGATTTGGGTGCACCCATCACCCAAGCAGCATACACTGCACTCTATTTGTAGTTTTTTATCCCTCTTCCCCATCCCACCATTCCCCCCAAGTCCCCTGTTGTATTATTCTTATGCCTTTGCATCCTCATAACTTAGTTTGCACATATCAGTGAAAACATATGGTGTTTGGTTTTCCATTCCCGAATTACTTCACTTAGACTAATAGTCTCTGAGCTCATCCAGGTCACTGAGAATGCTGTTAATTCATTCCTTTTTATGGCTGAGTAGTATTTCATTGTATATATATACCACAGTTTATTTATCCACTCAATTGATGGGCATTTGGGTTGGTTCCATGATTTTGCAATTGCGAATTGTGCTGCTATAAACATGCATGTACAAGTATCTTTTTCATATAATGAATCCTTTTCCTCTGGGTAGATATCCAGTAGTGGGATTGCTGGATCAAATGGTAGTTCTACTTTTAGTTCTTTAAGGAATCTCTATTCTGTTTTCCATAGTGGCTATACTAGTTTACATTCCCACCAGCAGTGTAGAAGTGTTGTCTGATCACCGTATCCATGCCAACATCTACTGTTTTTTGATTTTTTTGATTATGGCCATTCTTGTAGGAGTAAGGTGGTATTGCATTGTGGTTTTCATTTGCATTTCCCTGATCATTAGTGATGTTGAACATTTTTTCATATGTTTTTTGGCCATTTGTATATCTTCTTTTGAGAATTGTCTATTCATATCCTTAGCCCACTTTTTCATGGGATTGTTTGTTTTTTCTTGCTGATTTGATTGAGTTCATTGTAGATTCTGGATATTAGTCCTTTATCAGATGTATAGATTGTGAAGATTTTCTCCTGCTCTGTGGGTTGTCTGTTTACTCTGCTGACTGTTCCTTTTGCCATACAAAAGCTCTTTAGTTTAATTAGGTCTCAGCTATTTATCTTTGTTTTTATTTCATTTGCTTTTGGGTTCTTGGTCATCAAGTCCTTGCCTAATGTCTAGAAGGGTTTTTCCAATGTTCTCTTCTAGAATTTTTATAGTTTCAGGTCTTAGATTTAAGTCCTTAATCCATCTTGAGTTGATTTTTGTATAAGCTGAGAGATGAGGATCCAGTTTCATTCTCCTACATGTGGCTAGCCAATTATTCCAGCACCATTTGTTGAAAAGGGCGTCCTTTCCTCATTTTATGTTTTGTTGTTGTTGTTGTTGTTGTTTGTTTGTTTTGAGATGGAGTCTTGCTCTGTCACCCAGGCTGGAGTGCAGTGGTGTGATCTCAGCTCACTGCAAGCTCCGCCTCCCGGTTCACGCCATTCTCCTACCTCAGCCTCCTGAGTAACTGGGTCTACAGGCGCCAGCCACCACGCCCAGATAATTTTTTGTATATTTAGTAGAGACACGGTTTCACCATGTTAGCCAGGATGGTCTCGATCTCCTGACCTCATGATCCACTCACCTCAGCCTCCCAAAGTGCTGGGACTACAGGCGTGAGCCACCAGGCCCAGCCTCCTCACTTTATGTTTTTGTTTGCTTTATCAAAGATCAGTTGGCTGTAGGTATTTGGGTTTCTTTCTGGGTTCTCTATTCTGTTCCATTGATCTGTGTGCCTATTTTTATACTAGTACCATGCTCTTGTGGTGACTATGGCCTTATAGTATAGTTTGAAATCATGTAGTGTGATGCCTCTAGATTTGCTCTTTTTGTTTAGTCTTGCTTTGGCTATGCAGGTTCTTTTTTGGTTCCATATGAATTTTAGAGTTTTTTTTCTAATTCTGTGAAGAATGATGGTGGTATTTTGATGGGGATTGTGTTGAATTTGTAGACTGCTTTTGGCAGTATGGTCATTTTCACAATATTGATTATACCCAACCATGAGCATGGGATGTGTTTCCATTTGTTTGTGTCATCTATGATTTCTTTCAGCAGTGTTTTGTAGTTTTCCTCGTAGAGGTCTTTTGCCTCCTTGATTAGATATATTCCTAAGTATTTTAATTTTTTGCAGCTATTATAATGGATATTGAGTTCTTGACTTGATTCTCTGTTTGGTTGCTGTTGGCGTATAGAAGAGCTACTGATTTGTGTACGTTAATCTTGTATCCAGAAACTGTTGAATTCTTTCATCAGTTCTAGGAGCTTTCTGAAGGAGTCTTTAGGGTTTCTGAGGTAAATGATCATAGCATCAGCAAACAATGACAGTTTGACTTCCTCTTTACTGATTTGGATGCCCTTTGTTTCTTTCTTGTCTAATTGCTCTGGCCAGGACTTCTAGTACTACGTTGAAGAGGAGTGGTGAGACTGGGCATCCTTGTCTTGTTCCAGTTCCCAGAGGGAATGCTTTCAACTTTTCCCCATTCAGTATTATGTTGGCTGTGGGTTTGTCATAGATAACTTTTATTACATTTAGGTAATGTAAATGTAATGAAATTGTATGCCAATTGTATGCCAATTGTAATAAAATTGGTATCCCTTGTATGCCAATTTTGCTGAGAGTTTTAATCATAAAGGGATGCTTGGATTTTGTCAAATGCTTCTTCTGCATCTATTGAGATGATCATGTGACTTTTGTTTTTAATTCTGTTTACGTAGTATATCACATTTATTGACTTGCATATGTTATATGCCCTGCCTGCATCCCCGGTATAAAACCCACTTGGTCATGGTGGATTACCTTTTTGATATGTTGCTGGATTCAATTAGCTAGTATTTTGTTAAGGATTCTAGCATGTACGTTCGTCAGGGATATAGGTCTGTAGCATTCTTTTTTGGTTATGTCCTTTCCTGGTTTTGGTATTAGGGTGATGCTGGCTGCATAGAATGAATTAGGGAGGGTTCCTTCTTTCTCCATCTTGTGGAAGAGTGTCAAAAGGATTGGTACCAATTCCTCTTTGAATGTCTGGTAGAATTCTGCTGTGAATCCGTCTGGTCCTGGACTTTTTTTTGTTGGTAATTTTTAAATTACCATTTCAATCTTGCTGCTTGTTATTTGTCTGTTTGGGATATCTAATTCTTCCTGATTTAAGCTTAGGAGTGTTGTATTTTTCCAGAAATTCATCCACCTCTTCTAGGTTTTCTTTTTCTTTTTTCTTTTTCTTTTCTTGAGATGGAGTCTCGCTCTGTCACCCAGACTGGAGTGCAGTGGCATGATCTCAGTTTACTGCAACCTCCACCTCCCGGGTTCAAGCGATTCTCCTGCCTCAGCCTCCTGAGTAGCTGGGACTATAGGCATGTGCCACCACACCTGGCTAACTTTTGTATTTTTAGTAGAGACAGGGTTTCACCATATTAGCCAGGCTGGTCTCAAACTCCTGATTTGATCTCAAACTCGTGATCCACCCACCTCAGCCTCCCAAAGTGCTGAGATTACAGGTGTGAGCCACCGCACCCAGCCTCTTCTAGGTTTTCTAGTTTATGTGCATAAAGGTGTTCATAGTAGCCTTGAATGATCTTTTGTATTTCAGTGGTGTCAGTTGTAACATCTCCCATTTCATTTCTTATTGAGGTTATTTGGATTTCTCTCTTCTTTTCTTGGTTTATCTTGCTAATGGTCTATCAGTTTTATTTATCTTTTCAAAGAACCAGCTTTTTGTTTAATTTTTTGTTTGTTTGTTTGTCTTTTGTTCGTTTCAATTTCATTAGGTTCTGCTCTGATCTTGGTTATTTCCTTTCTTCTGCTGGGTTTGGGTTTGGTTTGTTCTTGTTTCTCT
>NW_012101274.1:124069-126319 GCF_000951045.1 Mandrillus leucophaeus | reverse complement strand
CCTGGCTAACTTTTGTATTTTTAGTAGAGACAGGGTTTCACCATATTAGCCAGGCTGGTCTCAAACTCCTGATTTGATCTCAAACTCGTGATCCACCCACCTCAGCCTCCCAAAGTGCTGAGATTACAGGTGTGAGCCACCGCACCCAGCCTCTTCTAGGTTTTCTAGTTTATGTGCATAAAGGTGTTCATAGTAGCCTTGAATGATCTTTTGTATTTCAATGGTGTCAGTTGTAACATCTTCCATTTCATTTCTTATTGAGGTTATTTGGATTTCTCTCTTCTTTTCTTGGTTTATCTTGCTAATGGTCTATCAGTTTTATTTATCTTTTCAAAGAACCAGCTTTTTGTTTAATTTTTTGTTTGTTTGTTTATCTTTTGTTTGTTTCAATTTCATTAGGTTCTGCTCTGATCTTGGTTATTTCCTTTCTTCTGCTGGGTTTGGGTTTGGTTTGTTCTTGTTTCTCTAGTTCCTTGAGGTATGACCTTAGAATGTCAATTTGTGCTCTTTCAGTCTTTTTGATGTAAATGTGTAGGGCTATGAACTTTCCTCTTAGCACCGCCTTTGCTGTATCCCAGGGGTTTTGATAGGTTTTGTCATTATTGTCATTCAGTTGAAAGACTTTTTAAAATTTCCTTCTTGATTTCGTTTTTGACCCAATGCTCATTCAGGAGCAGGTTATTTAATTTCCATGTATTTGCATGGTTTTGAAGGTTCCTTTTGAAATTTATTTCCAGTTCTATTCCACTGTGGTCTGAGAGAATGCTTGATATAATTTCAATTTTCTTAAATGTATTGAGGCTCATTTTGTGGCCTATCATATGGTCTATCTTGGAGAAAGTTCCATGTGCTATTGAATAGAATGTGTATTCTGCAGTTGTTGGATGAAATGTTCTCTATATATCTGTGAAGTCCATTTGTTCCAAGGTATAGTTTAAATCCATTGTTTCTTTGTTGACTTTCTGTCTTGACAACCTGTCTAGTGCTGTCAGTGGAGTATTGAAGTCCCCCACTATTATTGTGTTGCTGTCTGTCTCATTTCTTATGTCTAGTAGTAACTGTTTTATAAATTTGGGAGCTCCAGTGTTAGATGCATATATGTTTAGGATTGTGATATCTTCCTGTTGGACAAGGCCTTTTACCATTATATAATGTCCCTCTTTGTCTTTTTTAACTGCTGTTGCTTTAAAGTTTGTTTTGTCTTATATAAGAATAGCTATCCCTGCTCACTTTTGGTGTCCATTTGCGTGAAATGCATTTTTCCACCTGTTTATGTAAGTCCTTATGTGTTAGGCGAGTCTCTTGAAGGCAGCAGATGGTTGGTGAGTTCTTATCCATTCTGCAGTTCTGTATCGTTTAAGTGGGGCATTTAGGTAATATCTTGTCATATTACCAGAGTTGGTTTTCTGGTTCCTTCTCACTTGGGTAGGCTCTGTCAGAGGGAAGGTCTAGGGCTAAAGGCTCTCGTTCAGATTCTTTTGTCCCATGAGGTGTTCCCTTGATGTAGTACTCTCCCCCTTTTCCTATGTATGTGACTTTCTGAGAGCCGAGCTGCAGTGATTGTTGTCTCTCTTCTGGGTCTAGCCACCCAGCAAGTCTACCAGGCTTTGGGCTGGTACTGGGGGTTGTCTGCACAGAGTCCTGTGATGTGAACCATCTATGGGTTTCTCAGCCGTGGATTCCAGCGCCTGTTCCAGTGCAGGTGGAGGGTGCCAGGGGGTGAAATGGACTCTGTGAGAGTTCTTAGCTTTGGTGGTTTAATGCTCTATTTTTGTGCTGGTTGGCCTCCTGCCAGGAGATGGTGCTTTCCAGAGAGCATCAGTTGTGGTAATATGGAGAGGAACTGGTGGTGGGCCCTAGAACTCCCAAGAGTATATGCCCTACCAAGGTGGGTAGGGAAGGACCATCAGGTAGGGGAAGGGCTAGGTGTGTCTGAGTTCAGACTCTCCTTGGGCGGGTCTTGCTGCGGCTGCTGTGGGAGAGTGGGGTGAGGTTCCCAGGTCACTGGAGTTGTGTGCCTAGGAGGATTATGGCTGCCTCTTCTGAGTCATGCAGGTTGTCAGGAAAGTGAGGGAAAGCTGTCAGTCACAGGCCTCACCCAGCTCCTACACAATCTGAAGGGCCGGTCTCACTCCTACTGGGCCCCTGCTAACAGCACCAAGTCTGTTTCCAGGCAGTGGGCAAGCAGGGCTGAGAACTTGCCCCAGGCTACCTGCCTCCTGGCTGTGAAAGAAAAAGGCTTTAGTTCTT
>NW_012101274.1:116958-121129 GCF_000951045.1 Mandrillus leucophaeus | reverse complement strand
ACACACACACACACACACACACACACACAAAATTACCTGGGCATGGTGGCACATGTCTATAATCCCAGCTACTTGGGAGGCCGAGGCAGGAGAATCGCTTGAACCCGGGAGATGGAAGTTGAAGTGAGCTGAGATCAAGCCATTGCACTCCAGCCTGGGCAACAAGAATGAAACTCTGTCTCAAAAAAAAAAAAAAATGAACCAAAGATCTTAACAAACACCTCACCATAGAAGATACACAGATGGCAAATAAGCATATGAAAAGATACTCAACATCATACCTCATCAGGGAAATGTAAATTTAAACAGCGAGACACCACTACACACCTATTAGAATGGCTCAAAACCCAGAACACTGACAACACCAAATGCTGATGAGGATGTGGAGCAACAGGAATGCTTACTCTTTGCTGGTGGGAATGCAAAATGTTTCAGCCACTTTGAAAGACAGTTTGGCAGTTTCTTACAAAATGCAACATATTCTTAACATACAGTCCAGCACTCACACTCCTTGGTATTTACCCAAGTGAGTTAAAAAAATTATGTCCACACAAAACCTGCACACAGGTGTTGATTTATTCATAGTTGCCAAAATTCAGAGGCAACCAAATGTCATTTGGTAGGTGAATGGATAAATAAACTGGTACATCCAGACAATGGGATATTATTCAGCACTGGAAGGAAATGAGATAACAAACTGGGAAAAGACATAGAGGAAAGTTAAGTGCATGTTACTAAGTGAAAGAAGCCAATCTGAAAGGCTATAGGCTAACTCTAACAATATGACATTTTGGAAAAGGCAAAACTATGGAGACAGTAAAAAATCATTGATCATTGTGGGGGAGGGAGGGCTAAAACACAGAACACGGAGGATTTTTAGGGCAGTGAAACTGCTCTGTATGACACTATAATGGTGGATGTCATCATACATTTTTTTCAAACCCATAGAAAGTAAGATACCAAGAGTGAACCCTAATGTAAACTCTGGACTTTGTGTCACAGTGATGTGTCAATGTAGGTTCATCAGTTATAAGAAATGTACCAATCTGGTGGAAGATGTTGAGAGTAGGAAAGGATATGCATGTGCAGGGATAGAAGATATATGGGAACTCCGTATCTATTCAGTCTTTTTTTTTTTTTTTGAGATAGGATCTCACTCTGTCACTCAGGCTGAAGTGCAGTGGCTCAATCACAGCTTACTGCAGCCTTGACATCCTGGGCTCAAGTGATCCTCCTGCCTCAGCCTCCCAAGTAGCTGGGATCACAGGCACGTGCCACCATGCCCAGCTAATTTTTTTGATTTTTAGTAGAGATGGGATCTTGCTATGCTGCCTAGGCTGGTCTCAAATTCCTAGGGTCCAGCGATTCACCTGCCTCGGCCTCCTAAAGTGTTGGGATTACAGGCGTGAGCCACCGTGCCTGGCCTCCATTCATTTTTGCTATGAACCTAAACTGCTCTAAAAAGTAAAGCCTATTTAAGAAAATTAACTAAATGAAAGAGAAAAGGGAGATGATATAGCCCCTGCCCTAATGGAGTATACTTACTAGTATGTATTATTCTTGAAAAGAAAAAAAATCCATAAATATTTTTAAAACATTTTTAAAAGTTGATTTCTAAAACTCATTGCACTGGGTGAGGGCATACCAGACAAGCAGTCTCCTTACAAAACAGTGCCCAATACACCCTGTTCCTGCCCAGGTACACTACAGGGGACCCTTATAGTGCTGTGCCCTTCATCTAGTTAACTGAGAGTAGGGATGGCTTTGAGAGCATCCAACTATATAGAATAAAAAGGGTCTTTGCACTGGAGGCTCTTAAGAGAAGTCAAGCACAAATCCATTGTTTTATAAATGAAAATACTGGAGCGCAGAGAAATTAACTAAAGGTAGAAAGACTTCAGTGGTAGAATGTGTTTTTGATGCATTATCTCACAAAAACCTTAAGAAGTTGGTGATATTAATGTCCCTGATTTAGAGAGGAAGGAAATGAGAGGCTAAGAAATTTGTTCACGTTTCCACAGCTATTTAAGTGACAGAGTCAACTGTAACTCCAGAGCATATTATCTGACCTCTATGCTAGAGTTCTCCTTGAGCACTTCTTTTCACAAAATGAATCTACTTGGTGATTGTATTATTACTTGATCATTTGTTTTGAATTTTAGTACTTGGAGAAGTTCATTGTTTTCTTTGGTTTGTTTTCTAGGATTCCTTTTCAGAACAAATCATTCTACTTCATAGTGCTATAACAGTCCTCTCATTAAAGGAACTGTAATTTTTTTTCTATCACAGCATTCTAAAGCTTCAATGCCAACAGCCGCTCCAACCACCCCTTTATACATGTCCCAAATGTATAACCTAAAAGGACTTATGTGAAAATCTGAAGTTTCATTCATTTGTTTATTTATTACTTCATTCAGCAAATGTTTATTGAGCACTTGTTGTAAGATAGGCCTTGGGTATACAATGAATATAACAGACATGATCCTTGCAGCTATGGAGCCTGTAGTCTAAGGGAGAAAGATAGACATTAAAAAAGCACAATCAATACTTAGAATTATAAGCCACATCAAGCGCTATGAGGAAAATAAATGGAAAACCATAAGAGACTACAAGAGAGTACTGGATTTTGATTGGGAGACCAAGAAAGGCCTCTTTGAAAAAATGATGAGCCAAGGCCATCAGGATGAGTAAGTGTCAGAAAGGCGAGGTTTAGGTGGAAGGTTGTAGGGTGGGGCACATGCAGCATTTCAGGAAAATGAATTGTATATGTGAAAGATCCAAGACAAGATGGTGTTTGCATGGTTAAGAACCGAAAACAACTTAATGTGGCTAGAGCGTAGTAAGTGAGGAGCGTGGTAGGAGATGAGTTTGGAGATTTAAACTTAAATCTGATCATGCAGATGCTTGCAGTCCATATAAGGACTTCTCCTTATATGAGATGAGGGAAATGGGCTTCTCTACTCTCTGGTCCCACCAGAAAATTTTCAGAACATTTTTCACGAAAATAAATTCTCTTCA
Organism: Mandrillus leucophaeus; assembly: GCF_000951045.1. NCBI lineage: Eukaryota > Metazoa > Chordata > Mammalia > Primates > Cercopithecidae > Mandrillus > Mandrillus leucophaeus. The sequence goes on along the minus strand of NW_012101274.1, from coordinate 118,111 downwards.
GAGGAACCAGGTGGGTATCTGAACTTCCTTTGAAGTAGGCGTTTGCCTTTACCACAGGACACTCGGAAGTCTGAACCTTTTAGTCACTAACCATATAAGGATCCTTATCAGGCTTAAACTATGTTTTAAAGATCTCTCTGGCCACCATAGTGAGTATAAGAGGGAGGGGCAGGAAAAGAGGATGGGATGGTGTGTAGCAATTGTGTTGCAGTAGTCCATTTGAGAGAGAATAAGGACTTGGAGATGGAGAAATAGGAAAAGACTTGAGAAATATTTTGAAAGTGGAATCAGTAGTATTTGGTAATGGGCTGGCTGTTATAAGCAAAGGAGAGGGCATTTGAAAAGATGACTCCTAGGTTTGTGGCTTTAGCAAATGAACAGATGGTAGTAATATATATTTAGATAAGGAAGATGGGAGGAGGAAGATCAAGAATTCGGGTTTGGACAAGTTAAATTTGAGTTGCCTCTGAGATATGTGAGTAGGCAGTTGGCTATACAAGCCTGGAGATCAGAAAACAAAGGTCTGGACTAGAGATTAAAATGTGGGCATTAACAGCATTTTGGTGATATTTAAAGCCACAGGACTGGTCTGGGCGCAGTGGCTCATTCCTGTAATCCCAACACTTTGGGAGGCTGAGATGGGCAGATTACTTGTGGTCAGAAGTTCAAGACCAGCCTAGCCAACAGGGAAAAACTCCATCTCTACTAAAAATACAAAAATTATCTCGGCATGGTGGCTCATGCCTGTAATCCCAGCCACTCGGGAGGCTGAGGCAGGAGAATCACTTCGACCTAGGAGGTGGAGGTTGCAGTGAGCCAAGATCACACCACTGTACTCCAGCCTGGGCGACAGAGCATGACTCTGTCTCAAAAAAAAAATAACATAAAATGAAATAAAAATAAAACTACAGGACTGAATGAGATTACTTGGGGGAAAGTGTAGAGAGAAGAAAGAAACAGGCTCCGGAAGGAGTGCCGAGTGGTCTCTAATACATGGAGACAGAGGAGAGGAGATAGGGTTAGCTGTGAGACTTAGATTAGCCTGGACATAGGAGAAAGGAGAGGACGGCATGGTGACAAAAAGACCAAGGGGAGAGTGTTTCAATAAAGGTGCAAGCAACTATGCCTGATGCTTCTGAGAGGTTAAAGTGAG
>NW_012101274.1:113175-115923 GCF_000951045.1 Mandrillus leucophaeus | reverse complement strand
TCAATACTATGACAACTGAATTAGATCATTTAATAATCAAGCTAATTAATCACTAGGTAATAGGTGTTAAGATAAAATCATTAAAATAATTGTGCTTTTGACGTTACTTTAGTTGTGGCGTATAGCCACAGTCTAAATCCTCCTGTCATCCAAAGGTGAACTACAGATTGAACTGAATTTCTTGCAAAGTCTTCAATTTACTGAAGAAGTCAGCATGCAAACCTAGTCTATATAGCTCCAAAAGTTTGTTCTTTGACACATCTTTACTCTGAACACTTAGCAATGATAAAGTTTATCAAGCTTAAAAATTAAATAAACACATCGGTGGCTCAGATTTGGAACAGAAATGCAAAGCTGTGAGCTGAGCAGAAGCCACTTGCTTATGGGGCTATGGATCTGGAATCAGGCAATATTAGCTATAGTTTGGCTCTTCCCAAGTAAATTAAAATAAAAGAGTTCCATGCCAAGATGGGAGGCTGAAAGCCAGACTCACTACTTGAAGCCAGAGGGAAGGCAGGCTTCTCCTACTCCAGAAAGGAAGCAGAAATGGAAGCTGTTTCTGCCTGGAGCTACAGCTTTTAGCAAACTGTGGACTTATGCAAGAGGGAGGACACAGCTATAACCCTGTGACTAGGAAAAGAGGCAGTCTGTTTAGTGCCTAAATCTGTGCTGTCCTCAATATGACTGTGGGCTGGATCTTGGAATAACCATTAGTAAATCTGGGTCTGAACTGGGGCCCCAGGGAACCAAGTACAAAATGAAGGGATTCACAAAGCCACTGGACAGGGAGGAGAAAGCACAGTGGGATTAGAGGAAAAAAGAGAAAGAGAGAGACAGAGAGCACAAGCCTGGAGTCAAAATGAGTCCTCAACCAAAATCCAATGCTTAGAAAGCCAAAAAAAAAAAAAAAAGAAGACATAAATTTTCTCCTATTGAAATTAATTTTCTAGAACAATCTGGAAAAAGGTTTAAATATGCTTACAATGTGCAAAGAGATATGCAGGAATAACTTCTTTTTTTAAAAAAAAAAGCAAGACATTACACAAAAAATGCCAACATAAATGAAATCAGAATGGGGGTATAGTGAAAAGAACAACTAGAAATCTTGGAAATGAAAAATACACTCATTAAAACAAAAATACAATAGATGAGATAAGCTGTAGACTGGCAATAGTTAAAGACAAAATTACTAGATTGAAGACGATACTGAGGATTTTTGCCTAAGAAACAGGACAGAGAGACAAAGAGATAAAAAATATGAGACAGCAATTAAGAGAGAAGGAGGATCAACTGATAGGCTTTGACAAATGTCCACTAGGAGTTTCAGAAAATGAGAATAAAAGACATGATGAATAAGTAATATTTAGGGAGAAAATAGCTAAAAATTTTCCACAGTTAAAGAAAGTGCTAAGCTGAGCACAGTGGCTCATGACGATAATCCCAGTGATTTGGGAGACTGAGGCAGGAGCACTGCTTGAGGCCAGGAATTTAAGAACAGCCTGGGCAACATAGTGAGACCCCATCTCTACAAAAAATAAAAAAAGTTAGCTGGGTGTTATGGCACCTGTCTACAGTTTCAGCTCAGAAAGCTGAGGCTAGAGGATGGCTTGAGCCCAGGAGGTCGAGGCTGCAGTAGGCTATAATGGCACCACTACACTCCAGCTTTCGGCATCAGAGTGAGACCCTGTCAAAAAAAAAAAAAATACTAAGTGCAAGTGCAGCATGACAGAAATTCACACATCTTAGCCAGCAGACAATTAAGTAATGTCTTTACAGCTAAGGGCAAGTAAGTTAGAACCTAAAATTGTACATTAAAAAAGTTTATTCAACAGTGAGGGACGCTTAAAGACATTTTCAAAAATATAATGATTAAAGTGTTTCCACTCAGAGACCCTCATAACTAACAGCAAGGCATCTCAGCAGAAAGAAAAAGGAACAAAGGTTGATGAAAATGACTAACACAGAAATTGATAAACTAGATTAGTAAATTTAATTTCCTTATAAAAATTCAACATTTTTTTCATTTATTAAAAAGATGAACTAAAATTCTAGACAATAATTTTTAAAACGCTAAAGAGGGTAAAGGATGGGAAAATAGGATGAAGAGTATTCAAAGGGAAGTTAATATATGCTAAGATCAATATCATATCAGAAAAAAGAAGAGGAATATTTAATAATTTAGATGTTCTTAGAATATGGAATTATTAAATATGCAAGTCAACACTATAAGGGCAACTACTAAAATAAGTAATATACCATGTCTGGCTCCTAAAGTAACAGCAGAAGAAAAAAGGAGTATAGAAAATGTTTTCAACACAAGAGAAGGAAGGAAAAGGGAAAAAATAAGCAAAGAATGATAAACATAAGATGAAAAAATAAGAAAGTTAAAAATAAGTTGAAACATTATCATTAGCCTCAGCAACCATAAACATATTAAACATTGACTTTCAAAAAGAGATTATCTGAATGATTTTTTTTTTCCAGACAGTCTCATTCTGTCACACAGGTTGGAGTGCAATGGTATGATCTAGGCTCACTGCAAACTCCAGCCCACCGGGATCAAGCAATTCTTCTGCCTCAGCCTCCCAAGTAGCTGGGATTACAGGCACAGCCCACCACGCCCGGCTAATTTTTGTGGTTTTAGTACAGATAGGGTTTCACTACGTTGGTCAGGCTGGTCTCAAACTCCTGACCTCAAGTGATTCACCTGCCTTGGCCTCCCAAAGTGAGAATGAATTTTTTAAAACC
>NW_012101274.1:110095-110910 GCF_000951045.1 Mandrillus leucophaeus | reverse complement strand
AGTGGTCTCTAATACATGGAGACAGAGGAGAGGAGATAGGGTTAGCTGTGAGACTTAGATTAGCCTGGACATAGGAGAAAGGAGAGGACGGCATGGTGACAAAAAGACCAAGGGGACAGTGTTTCAATAAAGGTGCAAGCAACTATGCCTGATGCTTCTGAGAGGTTAAAGTGAGGTTGGGAACGTGTCTACTGTATTTGGTATTGTTGCAGTAGTGTGCTGAAACTGACTCCCATCAGTGCAGAGAATCTATTGGGCATCTTTTCCCAATTCTGTGTTTAGTGATGACACATTGGTAGTCATGGTGGGAGTATTTCCACTACGGAAGCTAGCAACCACTTCTGTGGTTTTTGTTTTGTTTTGTTTTTGGCGAGGTGGTTGTAAACATGTACCAGCATGCCACTGACAATATGACTCAATTTGTAATAAGCTGAAGAGAGAAATGGCCTTCTCTGCTCTCTGCTCTCATCAGAAAGTTTTCATGAAAATAAATTATCCTCAGAGGAACCAGCTGGGTGTCTGAACTTCCTTTGAAGTGGGCTTCTACCTTTGCCACAGGACTCTCTAAAGGCTTAGCCTTTTAGTCACTGACCTTCACAAATCTGATGCAGACCAACAGGAAAAAGAAAATCAATGTGGTCATATGAAGAATTCCTTCCAACTCTGAGATGCTGTAATTCTGTGTTGGCTGCAAGAAATTCCAGGAAGCACAAGCAGTAAACCACATTTCATTTACTCCTGGGCTTATTTACTTGGTAAAAATAATCATTAGAAAATTCCAGAATCCAGGGGTTAAGAGATGACATTTTCCACAT
>NW_012101274.1:102523-106145 GCF_000951045.1 Mandrillus leucophaeus | reverse complement strand
GAACTCCCGGGCTCAAGCAATCTACTTGCCTCAGTCTCCCAAGGAGCTGAAACTACAGGCATGTACCAGCATGCCTGGTCAATTTTTTAAAGTGTTTTTGGAGAGATAGGGTGGGGGACAGGTCTTACTATGTTGCCCCGGCTGGTCTTGAACTCCTGACCTCAAGCCATCCTTCCACTTCAGCCTCTCAAAGTTCTGGGATTATGGATGTATGCCATCATGCCTAACCCATATTTATTTTTAAAGCAAATTCTACATATCTTGGAGGGAATAGCACTTGAGACTATTTTAAAAACTTGGATGGGTAGGTGATCACATATCTCTATTTATAATAGCTATGTGTCTTCCCTTAGCTATATTGGATTTTTGTTGTTGTTGTTTTTGTTTTGAGACAGAGTCTGACTCTGTCACCCAGGCTGGAATGCAGTGGCGTGTTCTCCGCTAACTGCAACCTCTGCCTCCCGGGTTCAAGCGATTCTCCTGCTTCAGCCTCCCATATAGCTGGGATTACAGGCACCCGCCACCACGCCGCGCTAATTTTTGTAATTTTAGTAGAAATGGAGTTTCACCGTGTTGGCCAGGCTAGTCTCAAACTCCTGACTTCAGGTGATCTGTCCGCCTCACCCTCCCAAAGTGCTGGGATTACAGGCATGAGTCACTGCACCCGGCTATATTGGATCTTATTTTCAGGATTTTAGAGAAAAAAAAGGAAGAACTGAGAAATGTGCCCTTAGCTAGTAGGAAGCTGTGGGGTTAGAAAAACAATTACTAGGAACTTTTAATTCTAACCATTAAGTAAATATTTTAGTATATTTGAACACACAGAGTATATATTTTTACCTACTCAAATGTTTCTATGTGGATATGAAAATATATACACAAGAAAATGATAATGGATCTACTGACATATGCTTTGGTACAGTTGCAAAACGCAAATATTTCTCTATGTATATTCATGTTCGCTCCAGAGATAAAGATCGACAAACCTGCTGAGCTGGTATTTTACTTATGCACTATTTTTCTGTCTGCTTTAAGGGACTCTACATTCCACATACGATCTACATTTCATTTTAACTCCCATGTTCTTGGCTTCACTCTTTTCATGTCAGCTTTATCCTTTTAACCACCTGTTTGATAGTGATTTCTCAGCTTCAAATTCTAACTTGCTTTTCTTCCTCCTCAGAAATGTCCTGTAGTTTTATTTATTGTTTCCTGAAGTGTGGCACTTGCTCATAATTTCATGAATGACAGCCTTTTCCCAAAGGGAAGCAAAATAGTAGTTATTCTCCAGCTCCACTTACCAACCATATTTAAATGCAAATACAATCACTTCCATTCTATCTGCTTTGCTTCTCGTATCTGATCTAAACTATCAAGACATTAACAAAATCTAGCTTTTGTTTTTTGTGATGATGACTTTTCATTTTTATATACACATTTTTTGGGTTCTTCAAGAATTACATAGTGCCCCGGTACAAGTTATGAGATAGTTGTACTATGGCTACACTTCATTATTAAGTAGACTATTTGATTTCCTCTGCACGTATCTATCTATCCCTGTGCTTTTGCTTTTATTGGTCTCCCTGCCTGGAAATTTAGTACTTCTTTGCTTCTGTTACCCAATTGATAAAGAGAGTGAGGCCTGGAGCCTGACTTACCTAAGATCACACAGTTAATTAGGACTAATGGAGCCTAGAGATAATCTCTGGACTCCTGGTCCCCTGGGATTTTTCCACCGCACCCCACTGCTTTCTTCAAGGTTTAATTCAAATAATGCTCATCTAAGAAGTCGTCTTGAAACCTTCAAACAGAAGTAATCTGTCCTTTCTTTCAACAGCTGCATGATTTAATTGCAGCTCCTCAGATGCTTATCACTTTATTTATTTGTTTGTTTGTTTATTTTTGAGACGGAATTTCAGTTTTTTTGCCCATGCTGAAGTGCAATGGCGTGATCTCAGCTCCCTGCAACCTGTGCTTCCTGGGTTCAAGCGATTCTCCTGCCTCAGTCTCCTGAATAGCTGGGATTACAGGCATGTGCTACTATGCCCAGCTAATTTTGTATTTTTAGTAGAGACAAGGTTGCTTATCACTTTTTATTTTGCACTATTGTTATTCATGTACAGGCCTTTATTTCCTCTCTTCATGTCCAGTTATTTGAGGCTTGAACCTGCTTTACTTTTGTGTCTCTCATATCACCTAGCCTTCTTGTATTAACAGGTGCTCAATGTATATTTGTTAAATTAATTAGACCCGTTTCTCATTTTGCACAACTTGTGGTCATGGAAATCACATATAAGCCAGACACCCCAGCATGCCATTTGGCTTGGGGAATTCTTTTGAGCCATGCCTTTCTGCCTCTTGCTGAACACTTCTGTGGTTCTAGAACTCCATTGTCTAAGAGAACTTTCTGTAATGATGGAAATGTTTTATATCTGCACTATCCAATATGGTACCACTAGCCACATATGGTGATTGGCCACTTACATGCGCCTAGTGAGACCGAAGAAGTAAAATTTTAATTTTATTGAACTTTAATTAATTTATATTTAAATAGCCACATATGACTAACAGCTGCCATATTGTACAGCATGGTTGTAGGCACCCCATTTTGATAAATTCACTTGTCTTGTCCCATTCAACTTGGTTACATAATTCTAGATGGCCTGCTTAGTGAGAAATGACATTGTTGTCCTCCAGGCTCCAGCCTTCAAGATTCCATGTTTTACAGTCCTCTTTCCCCACTTTTGTCCTCAGGAGAAAAGTGAGATTCTAAAGATTTTCCTAAGCACTCTGATCTCCACCCATCTTTCTTGCTCAGAATCTGGCTCTGTTGGTAAAGCACAGGGGTATAAATGTATAATGCCTAGGTGTACGGTGTTTGCTGCTATTTCTTAGATTTTCCTAAACAGATTATAAACTTCTTGAATGTAAGGACTATGCATTCCATATCTTCTGGATCCTCCCTGTTGCTGATTCCACTGCCAGTTATATTGTAAATGTTCTATAAATATTAATCGATTGATTAAAGGTGGAAAAATGGGCTGGGAGCAGTGGCTCACACCTATAATCCCAGCACTTTGGAAGGCCAAGGTGGGTGGGTCACTTGAGGTCAGGATTTCTAGATCAGCCTGGGCAGCATAATGAAACCCAGTCTCTACAAAATTTTTTTTAAAAGTTAACCGGGCATTATGGTGTGTGCCTGTATTCCCTGCTGCTTGGGAGGCTGAGGTTGAGCCCTGAAGGTTGAGGCTGCAGTGAGCTGTGATAGCGCTACTGCATTCCAGTCTAGGTTATAGAGTGAGACCCCGTTTCAAAAAAAAAAAAAAGGAATCTAGTATGAGCAAGAAAGGACAGTATCTGAGAAATAGGGAGGGGGTTGTCAAAATCTCAAGATTTACTTAGCACCTTACAGACTAAAGGACTTTTAGAATTATTTCACTTATTCCCATAATTGTTTCACAAATGCCCTTTTGTATTATTTAGTATTAGTCATCTAAGGAACTCAATTTAAACAATTTTTCAGGCCGGGCACGGTGGCTCAAGCCTGTAATCCCAGCACTTTGGGAGGCCGAGACGGGCGGATCACGAGGTCAGGAGATCGAGACCATCCTGGCTAACACAG
>NW_012101274.1:99540-101628 GCF_000951045.1 Mandrillus leucophaeus | reverse complement strand
CTGCAAACTCCAGCCCACCGGGATCAAGCAATTCTTCTGCCTCAGCCTCCCAAGTAGCTGGGATTACAGGCACAGCCCACCACGCCCGGCTAATTTTTGTGTTTTTAGTACAGATAGGGTTTCACTACGTTGGTCAGGCTGGTCTCAAACTCCTGACCTCAAGTGATTCACCTGCCTTGGCCTCCCAAAGTGAGAATGAATTTTTTAAAACCCCAAATCAGGCCGGGCGTGGTGGCTAACACCTATAATCCCAACACTTTGGGAGGACGAGGTGGGCAGATCACCTAAGGTCAGGAGTTCAAGATCAGAGACCAGCCTGGTCAACATATTGAAACTCCGTCTGTACTAAAAATACAAAAATCAGCTGAGTATGGTGGTGCACACCTGTGGTCCCAGCTACTTGGGAGGTTGAGGCAGGAGAATTGCATGACCCTGGGAGGCAGAGGTTGCAGTGAGCCGAGAGTGAAACATCATCTCAAAAAAACAGAAAAAAAATTGCACTGAATACACCTAACTTACCAAACATCACAGCTTAGCCTAGCCTAAATTAAATGTGCTCAGAACACATTAGCCTACCATTGGACAAAATCATCGAATACAAAGCCTATTTTTCAATATCTCATGTAATTCATTGAATACTGCACTGAAAGTGAAAAATTGAATGGTTGCATGGTTACTTGAAGTATAGTTTCTACTGAATTGCTTTTAAAGCATTGTATAGTTGAAAAGTTGTAAGTTGAACTATCATTATCAGTATAGTCAGGGCCATGCTCTCCCTGAAGGTGCTAGGAAAGGAATTACTCGATGCCTCTCTTACAGCTTCTGGCAGCTTCAGATGTTCCTCGGCTTGTAGGTGCAACACTCCAAGCCTGTCTTTACGTGGTGTTTTCCCTGTGTGTCTTCACATCATCTTCCTCTGTGTCTATGTCTGTGTCCATATTTCCCTCTTCTTTTAAGGACAACAGTCTTGTTGCATTAGAGGCCCACCCTACTCCACTATGACCTCATCTGAACTTAGCTAATTGCATCTGCAATGACCCTGTTGCCAAATAAAGTCACTTTCTGAAGTACAGGGGATTGAAACTTCAACCTGTCTTTGGGCAGGGGACACAATTTGATGCATAACAGAAGGCATCAGTAAAAATAAGGGCAGAAAAGGCTGAAATAGAAACCAAAGTCATAAAATAGAGTAAATAAATACAAATGAAAGTTAGTTTTAAGAAAAAAATCCAGTTTGATTACCCAATCTTTAATAAGACTGATAAACAAAAGAGCACAAATAAACTATATTAGAAATCATAAAGAGATACAATCGCACCCACACATTTACAAAATCACAGATCATTGCAGTATAAAAAAGAATACTTATTTACTTATTTATTATTTTTTGAGATGGAGTCTCATTCTGTTACCCAGGCTGGGTGCAGTGGTGCCATCATAACTCACTGAAGCCTTGAACTCCCGGGCTCAAGCAATCTACTTGCCTCAGTCTCCCAAGGAGCTGAAACTACAGGCATGTACCAGCATGCCTGGTCAATTTTTTAAAGTGTTTTTGGAGAGATAGGGTGGGGGACAGGTCTTACTATGTTGCCCCGGCTGGTCTTGAACTCCTGACCTCAAGCCATCCTTCCACTTCAGCCTCTCAAAGTTCTGGGATTATGGATGTATGCCATCATGCCTAACCCATATTTATTTTTAAAGCAAATTCTACATATCTTGGAGGGAATAGCACTTGAGACTATTTTAAAAACTTGGATGGGTAGGTGATCACATATCTCTATTTATAATAGCTATGTGTCTTCCCTTAGCTATATTGGATTTTTGTTGTTGTTGTTTTTGTTTTGAGACAGAGTCTGACTCTGTCACCCAGGCTGGAATGCAGTGGCGTGTTCTCCGCTAACTGCAACCTCTGCCTCCCGGGTTCAAGCGATTCTCCTGCTTCAGCCTCCCATATAGCTGGGATTACAGGCACCCGCCACCACGCCGCGCTAATTTTTGTAATTTTAGTAGAAATGGAGTTTCACCGTGTTGGCCAGGCTAGTCTCAAACTCCTGACTTCAGGTGATCTGTCCGCCTCACCCTCCCAAA
>NW_012101274.1:88474-99490 GCF_000951045.1 Mandrillus leucophaeus | reverse complement strand
CGGGCGCCTGTAGTCCCAGCTACTCGGGAGGCTGAGGCAGGAGAATGGTGTGAACCCGGGAGGCGGAGCTTGCAGTGAGCTGAGATCCGGCCACTACACTTCAGCCTGGGCGACAGCGAGACTCCATCTCAAAAATACAAACAAAAAATAAATAAAATAAAATAAAATAAAATAAATAAAGACGGGGTCTCCCTATGTTGCCCAGGCTGATCTTAAACTCCTGGGCTCAAGCAATCCTCCCATCTCAGCCTCCCAAAGTTCTGAGATTACAGGTGTGAGCCACCACACCCAGCCTATCAAAGAAACTTTCTGATCATGTTTATGAACTTCATCGTAGATAACTTACTGGGAAATTGAGGAGTTGTTAGGTACCTAAAACAGCACATTTGGTGGAAGTAGGAAAGAATATGCCAGCATATTTGTTTAAAACCTTCTCAAGGTAGGCTCTTGAATGTATATAATGCCATCCTGCTTTTGTGGATGAGGTAATAAAAGCAAAGGTGTTAGTGTTGTGGAAAGTATTTTGTTTTACTTTTCCTTCTTCCTTTAGCACCCAAATTACACTTTAGCAAGATTGAGCTCCTGTGGGAACCTAGCCTAAGGCAAAATTTCTGCTGACCACACCCTGTGTGAGACCACAGTCAGTCTTTTAGGGGCTCTGGCAGGAGGACTTAGTAAATTCACGATAGCTGCAAAGTTAAAAGGCCCAACCCTGGAATTCTCTGTCCTGTAGAGCCACACTGCCTTCCTGCCTGTGCGCCAACCTTTAGCTCACAGTGCCCAAAATATGAAAAGAAAATTAGGAGCCAGGAGGGAGTTGTCTTTGTGGGACAAGAATTTCAGCTGGCAGTAGTTAATATTTTTCCAGCTATTTTGACATGCATTATATAAGGGAACCAATTCCGAGACAAAACAAAAAATAAAATGCTTTTGACTCTCGAAGTGCAAACATAGGGTAAATTAGAGCTGACTTTTCTTTTTAACTTTTTATTTACAAAGGATGGATTTAAGTAATTTCTCTTTTTATTTATTTCCATAAAGTCGCAAATCTACTATATTTTTCCCTTACTGTTTATTCATTTTTATTTCTGCTAATTTTCATATGTTTAAAATATGTTTTCAATAGGCTGACAATACTTATGGATCATATGCACACATGCTTATGTATAATAAGTCACTTTTATGGGACCAATCAAATCTGGCATTCTTTGTAGCCCACAGTGGTTCACATTTTCAAGGCTTTTCACCCTGTTTTAAACTGCAACTTAACACTCACAAAATAGGTTGTTCAAAGGTAAAGGTTCTGCTTACAGGCACTTGCCTTTGACTAAATACATCTAGAGTAAGTCCTGAATAAAATGGAGGAAATAACCTCTGTCTCATCTCCATTTATATCAGGACTAATGAAGAAAATGCACTTTGTAGTCTGTACCAACGCTGCCCAGTGTAGAAATAACATAGGTTACATGAATATGGTAATTTTTTTTGTTTTGTTTTCGAAACAGTGTCTTGCTCTGTTGCCCAGGCTGGAGTGCAGTGGCGTGATCTCGGCTCACTGCAACCTCTGCCTCCCGGGTTCAAGTGATTCTCCTGTCTCAGCCTTCTGAGTAGCAGGGATTACAGTCGCCCGCCAACACGCCCGGCTAATTTTTGTATTCTTAGTACAGATGGGGTTTTGTCATGTTGGCCAGGCTGGTCTCAAACTCCTGGCCTCAAGTGATCCACCTGCCTCAGCCTCCCAAAGTGCAGGCATGCACTGCTGCACCTGGCCCACTGATTTATTTTCTATCGCTATAGTGCTTCCTTTTCCAGAATGTTATATAAACAGAATCTAATGATATGAGTCTTTCTGGTTCTTTCACTTACCATGATGCATTTGAGATGCATTCCTGTTGGAGTGCCTTTCAATTGTCCTTTCCCTTTTCTTACCGAGCAGTACTCCTTGGTATGGATGTACCACAGTTAGTACATCCCTTCCCCCAGTGAAGGATGTTTAGGTTGTGATATGGTTTGGATTTGTGTCCCTGCCCAAATTTCACATCGAAAGTAATACACAGTGTTAGAGAAGGAGCCTAGTAGGTAGTGATTGGATCATGGGGCAGATCTACCCCTTGCTGTTCTCAAGATAGTGAATGAGTTCTGGTTGCTTAAAAGTGTGTGGCACCTCCTCCTTCTGTCTCTTCCTCCTGCTCCAGCCACATAGGATGTGCTTGCTTCCCCTTTGCCTTCCATCGTGATTGAAAGTTTCTTGAAGCCTCTGCAGCCATGCTACCTAAACAGAACCGTGGGCCAATTAAGCCTCTTTTCTTGATAAATTACCCAGTCTCAGGTAGTTCTTTATAGCAGTGTGAGAATGGACTATCCAGTGTTTGATGATTACAAATAGAACTGCTGTAAACATTCATATACAGGTTTTTGAGGGGACATAAATTTTCACTTCTTTTAGGGTAAATACTCAAGAGTGGTATCAAGGTTTTTTGTTTTTGTTTTTGTTTTTTTGAGACAGGGTCTCAGTCCGTCGCCCAGGCTGGACTGCAGTGGCACAACCTTGCTCACTGCAACCTTCCACCTTCCAGGTGCAGGCGATTCTTGTGCCTCAGCCTCCCGAGTAACTGGGATTACAGGCACGTGCCATCACACCCAGCAAATTTTTGTGTTTTTAGTAGAGATAGGGTTTTGCCTTGTTGGCCAGGCTGGTCTCAAACTCCTGGCCTCAGGTGATCTGCCTGCCTCAGCCTCCTAAAGTGCTGGGATTACAGGCGTGACCATCACACCTGGCGTGATATCAAGGTTTTAAGGTATATGTTTATAAAAAATTCCCAAATTATTTTCCAAAGTAGTTGTACCATTTTATATTCCCATCAACAATGTATGAGAGATCCAGTTTCTCCACAATCTCACCAACATTCATATCATCATTGTTTTGTATTTTAGCTCTTCTACAAGATGTATAGGAGATTGTGCTTTTAATTTGCAATTCTCTAATGACTAATGATGTCAAACATCTTCTCATATGCTTTTTTTGCTATCCATATACTTTCTTTAGTGAAATATCCAAGTCTTTTGCTATATATATATATATTTGTTGTTGTTGTTTGCGATAGGGTCTCTCTCTGTCACCCAGGCTCCCAGGCTGGAGTGCAGTGGCACAATCTCAGCTCAGTGCAACCTGTGCTTCCCAGGCTCAAGTGATCCTCCTACCTCAGCCTCCCAAGTAGCTGGGACCACAGGCATGTGTCGTCATGTTCAGCTGATCTTTTAATTTTTTGTAGAGACGAGGTCTCACTGTATTATCTAGGCTAGTCTCAAACTCCTGGGCTCAAATAAGCCTCCCACCTTGGCCTCCCAAAGTGCTGAGATTATGGGCAAGAGCCACTGTGCCTGACCACTATTTTCTAATTTGATTTTTTTTCTAACTGTAGAGTTTAGAAAGGTTTTTTGTTTTTGTTTTTGTTTTTTTAGAAAATGGATATATGTCCTTTGTTGGATATGTGATTTGAAAATATTTTCTCTCAGTGTATGCCTTTTATGTTTTAAAAATAAACTTTATTTTGTAGAGCAGTTTTAGCTCAGCAAAATTGAGTGGACGGTACAGAGATTTCCCATATAAACCTGCCCCTACACATGCATAGCTTCTCCCAGTGCATTTCCACACCTTCCATTGTAGTGGTGCATTTGTTACAACTGATCAACCTACACTGACACATCATTCTCACCCAAAGTCCTGCATGTACTTTAGGGTTCACGCTCGGTGTCCTACATTCTATGGGATTGGACAAAGAGACAATGACATGTATCTGCCATTATAGTGTTATGTAAAGTATTCCACTGCCCTAAAAATCCTCTGTTTTCTATTTACTTACCCCTCCCTCCCCACCAACCCCTAGCCACCAATGATCTTTTTACTGTCTCCATAATTTTGCCTTTTCCAAAATGTCACATAGTTGGAATTAGACAGCATACATCCTCTCAGATTGGCTTCTTTCACTTAGTAACATGCACTTAACTTTCCTCCATGTCTTTTCATGGTTTGTTAGCTCGTTTCCTTCTAGTGCTGAATAACATCCCATTGTCTAGATGTACCAGTTTATTTATCCATTCACCTACTGAAGTACATCTTAGTTGCTTCTGAATTTTGGTAACTATGAATAAATCAACTCCTGTGTGCAGGTTTTGTGTAGACACAATTTTTTTTTTAAACTCACTAAGGTAAATACCAAGGAGTGTGAATTCTGGATTGTATGTTAAGAGTATGTTGAGATTTTTGTTTTGTTTTGTTTTGTTTTGTTTTTTGAGATGGAGTCTGGCTTTGTCACCCAGGCTGGAGTGCAGTGGTGTGATCTCAGATCACTGCAACCTCCACCTCCTGGGTTAAAGCGATTCTCTGCCTCAGTCTCTTGAATAGCTGGGACTACAGGCGTGCGCCACCATGCCTGGCTCATTTTCACATTTTTAGTGGAGACGGAGTTTCACCATATTGGCCAGGCTGGTCTTGAACTCCTGACCTCGTGATCTGCCCACCTCGGCCTCCCAAAGTGCTGGGATTACAGGCATGAGCCACCACACCTGGCCAGGTATGTTGAGTTTTGTAAGAAACTGCGAAAATGTCTTCCAAAGTGTCTAAACTATTTTGCATTCATATCGGCAAAGAGTGAGTGTTTCTGCTGCTCCACATCCTCATCAGTATTTGGCGTTGTTAGTGTTCTGAGTTTTGGCCATTCTAATAGATGTGCAGTAGTGTCTTGTTTTAATCTGCATTTCCTGATGAGGTATGATGCTGAGATTTTCATGTGCTTATTTGCTGTCTCTGTATCTTCTTTTGTGGGGTGTTTGTTAAGATCTTTGGCCCAGTTTTAAATTGGGTTGTTTGTTTTCTTGCTATTGCTTTTTAAGAGTTATTTTTATCTTTTGGATTACAGCCTTTTATCAGATACTGATTTTGCAAATATTTTCTCCCCATCTGTGGCTTAGCTTTTCCTTCCCTTGACAGTATGTTTCAAAATTTTTAATATTAGTGAAGTCCAGTTTATTGGTTCTTTCTTTCATGGTTCTTTCTTTCTTTCTTTGATGTTTTATCTAAAAAGTCATTTCCAATCCCAAAGTCTTCAGATTTTCTCATATGTTATCTCCTAGAAATTTAAATTTTTGTGTTTTATATTTAGATCCGTGATCCATTTTGAGTTAATTTTTGTGTAGGGTGTAAGATCTTTGTCTAGATACATTTTTTTACATGTTGATGTCCAGTTACTCCAGCACCGTTTGTTGAAAAGATTTTTTTTTCTCATTGCATTGCCTTTGCTACTTTGTCAACGACAAATTAGTATTGCATTGAATTTATAGATAAAGTTAGGAAAAACTGACATCATGACAACATTGAGTCTTCCTCTCCATTAATGCAGACTGTCTCTCCATTTATTTAATTCTTTGATTTCTTTCAACAGAGTTTTGTAGTTTTCCTCATATAGATCTCATATATGTTTCATTAGATTTATACCTAATCGTTGCATTTTTGGGGTGCTAATGTAAATGGTATTGTGTTTTTATTTTCAAATTCCACTTATTTGCAGGTATAGAGGAAAAAGATTTACTTTTGTGTATTAACCTTGTACCCTGCAACCTTGTTATAATTGCATATCAATTCCAGGAGTTTTTATTTTATTTATTTTTTTAAATTTTTTATTTATTTTTATTTATTTATTTTTAGATGGAGTTTTGCTCTTGCTGCCCAGGCTGGAGTGCAGTAGCGTGATCTCGGCTCACCACAACCTCCACCTCCCGGTTTCAAGTGATTCTCCTGCCTCAGTCTCCTGAGTAGTTGGAATTAGAGACATGTGCCACCACCCTCATCTAATTTTGTATTTTCAATAGAGATGGGGTTTGCCCATATTGGTCAGTCTGGTCTCGAACTCTGAACCTCAGGTGATCTGCCCGCTTCGGCCTCCCAATTATTTGTTTGTTTTAAGAGGTAAGGTCTCTGGCCGGGTGCAGTGGTTCACACCTGTAATCCCAGCACTTTGGGAGGTTGAAGCGGGTGGATCACAAGGTCAGGAGATCAAGACCATCCTGGTTAACACTTTGAAACCCCGTCTCTTCTAAAAATACAAAACCAAACTTAACTGGGCTTGGGGGCGGGCGCCTGTAGTCCCAGCTACTTGGGAGGCTGAGGCAGGAGAATGATGTGAACCCAGGAGAGGGAGCTTGCAGTGAGCCGAGATCGCACCACTGCACTCCAGCTTGGGTGACAGAGCGAGACACCGTCTCAAAAAAAGAAAGGTAAGATCTCATTATGTTGCCCAGGCTGGCCTCAAACTCCTGGGCTCAAGTGATCCTCCCAACTCAGCCTCCCAAGTAGCTGGAATTACAGGCATGAGACACCACGTCTGGCTAATTCCAAGAGTTTGGGGGCAGTTCTTTCAGATTTCCTACATAGGCAATCATGTCATCTACAACAAAGACAGTTTCATTTCTTCCTTCCTATCACTCCACTTTTTATTTTCTTTCCTTGTCTTATTGTGTTAGCTAGGACTTCCAGTATGATGTTGAAAAGGGATAGTATGGCTAGGTGCAGTGGCTCATGCCTGTAATTTCAGCACTTTGGGAGACTGAGACAGGAGGATCACTTGAGCCCAGGAGTCCAAGACTGACCTGGGAATGGGAGACCCATCTTTCCAAAAAAAGCTTTTAAAATTAGCTGGGCTCAGTGTTGCATGCCTGTGGTCCTAGCTACTTGGGAGGCTGAGATGAAAGGATCACTTGAGTCCCAGAGGTTGAGGCTGCAGTGGACTGTGTTCACACCACTGCACTTTTGCCTGGATGACAGAGCAAGACCCTGTGAAAGAAAGGCAGACAGACAGACAGGAAGGAAGGAAGGAAGGAGGGAATAAAGGAAGGAAGGAGAGAAAGGGAGGGAGGGAGGGAAGGAAAGAAAGAAAAACGAAGGAGAAAGAAAGAAACCAATGAACGATAGGTGAACAGACATCTTTGTATTGGTCGTGATCTTAGTGGGGAAGCTTTATTTTCTCACCATTAAGTATTATGTTCGTTGTTTTTTGTTTTGTTTTTTTTTAATAGTCCCTGTGAAGGGACTTGAGGACATTCCTGTGTGTTCCTAGTTTACTGAGAGTTTTTATCATGAATGGGTGTTGGAGTTTATCTAATGCTTTTGCTATATCTATTGATATGATAATGTTAGTTTCATTCTTTACCTTGTTGAGATGATAGATTACATTAGTTGATTTTAGTTGAATTTTTTAAATGTTGAGTCATCCTTGTACACCTGAGTTAAATTCCACCTGGTCATAATGTATAATTACCTTTCTACACTGCTGAATTTGATTTGCTAATATTTTGTTAAGGATTTTTGTATCTGTGTTCCTGAGAGATGCTGGTCTGTAGTTTTCTTTTCTTATAATGTCTTTTCTGATTTTGGTTTAGGGTGATACTGGCTTCGCAGTGTGATTTAGGAAGTATTCCCTCTGCTTCTGTCTTCTGAAAAAGAGTGTAAAGAATTCGTATAATTTCTTCCTTAAATATTTGGTCACCCATTTACTTTTAATCTACATACGTCTTTATATTTAAAGTGGATTTCTTATAGACATTATATAGTTGGATCTTGTTCTTTGACCTACACAGACAATCTCTGTCTTTTAATTGGCGTATTTGTACCACTGATCTTCAAAGGGATCGTTGATATAGTTGGATTAAGATTTGCCATAGGCTGGGTGCCATGGCTCATGCCTATAATCCCAGCACTTTGGGAGGCCGAGGCGGGCAGATCACGAGGTCAGGAGATTGAGACCATCCTGGCCAACATGGTGAAACCCCGTCTCTACTAAAAATATAAAAATTAGGTGGGCATGGTGGTGTGTGCCAGTAATCCCAGCTAATCGGGAGACTGAGGCAGGAGAATCGCTTGAACCAGGGAGTCAGAGGTTGCAGTGAGCCAAGATCGCGCCACTGTACTCCAGCCTGGCGACAGAGTGAGACTGTCTCAAAAAAAAAAAAAAAAAGATTTGACATATTAGTTACTGTTTTCTACTTGTTGCCCTTTTCTTTGTTCCTACTTTTGTCTTTTATGGTTACAATCAAGTATTTTATAAAATGATTTCATTTTCTCTCCTTTCTTAGCATATCAGTTATTTTTTACTTGTCTTGGTGTTTGCCCTAGAGTTTGTAATTATTAATTTACCACTAACCTAAGTTCACCTTCAAATAAAAGTATACTGCTTCACAAATAGTGAGAGTAGTTTATAACAAAATAATCTGAATTCCTTCTTCCTGTTCCTTGTATTGTTGCTATCATTCATTTCATTTATATATAAGCATCAACACACACACAAACACACACTCACTCACACATACCCACATACATCCATACTTGAATACTTTGTTGCCATTATTCTTTGGACAAATGGTTATTGGTTAGATCAACTAAGAATAAGAAAAATAAGGTTTTTTTCAACCTTCATGTATTTCTTCTCTGATGCTCTTTCTTTCTTTCTGCAGACCTGAATTTCTGACTTATACCGTTTTCCATCACACTGAATAACATTTTTAAATATTTCTTGCAGAACAGGTCAACTGGCAATAAATTCCCTCAATTTTCATTTGTATGAAAAATCTTTATTTTTTTCTTCACTTTTGAAGGATCATTTCGCAGGGGACAGAATTCTAGTTTGATTTTTTTCCTCTCAACAGTTTAAGTATTTCACTTTACTCTCTTTTTTCTTTCATGGTTTCTGAGGAGAAGTCAGATATAATTCTTATCTTTGCTTCTGTATAGGTAAGGTGTTTATTTCTTCTGGTTTTGTTGGAGATTTTAAAATTCATATTTAATTATCTGAGGTTTCAATATGGTATGTCTAGGTGTTTTTTTCTTTGTTTTTTGTTGTTGTTGTTGTTGTTTTGTTTTGCACTATCCTGCTTGCTGTTCCCTGAGTTTCCTGGATCTGCGGTGTCTGACATTAATTTGGGAGAAATTATCAGTCAATATTGCTTCAAATATATCTTTTTGTTATCCTTCCAGTGTTCTTATTATGCATACATTAAACCTTTTCTAGTTCCCCACAGCCCTTGGGTGTTCTTTTCTTTCTTTCTTTTCCCAGACATTTTTCTCTTTGCTTTTCAATTTTGAGGTGAAAACTCAAAACTGCCTTGAGGTGACCTCAAGCTCAGAGATTTTCCTCAGCCATATTTAGGACTAATAAGCCTATCAAAGGCATTTTTCATTTCTGTTACAGTGTTTTTTATCTCCAGCATTTCTTTTTAATTCTTCACTAATACTGCCCTCTCTCTGCTTACATTTCCTATCTGTCCTTGCATGCTATCTACTTTATCCATTAGAGTTCTTAGCCTATGTATCATATTTGTGTTAAATTCCCAGTGTGATCATTCCAGCATCTCTGCTGTATCTGTCTAGTTCTGAATCTTGCTCTGTTTCTTCGAACTATTATTTTTGCTTTTTAGTATGCCTTGTAATTTTATCTTCTTCTTTTTTTTTTTTTTTTTTTTGAGACAGAGTCTTGCTCTGTCTCCCAGGCAAGGCAGTAGTGCAGTGGCACGATCTAGGCTCACTGCAACTTCCGCCTCCCAAGTTCAAATGATTCTCCTGCTTCAGCCTCCCGAATAGCGGAGACTACAGGCATTAGCCACTATGTCTGGCTAATTTTTTTGTATTTTTAGTAGAGATAGGATTTCAGCATGTTGGCCAGGCTGGTCTCTAACTCCTGAGCTCAAGTAATCTGCCCACCTTGGCCTCCCGAGGTGCTGGGATTACAGGCATGGCCTTGTAAGTTTATCTTGATAGCCAGACATGATGTACCGTTTAAAGGGAACAGTGATAAATAGACCTTTAGTCATGTAGTCGTAAGGTGTGAAAAGAAAGGAAGTTCCCTGTAAGTGGTGGGCGACTACTTCTCTGTAGTCCTAAGATTAGGTCTTCTGGTGAGCCTGTGCCCATGGACTGACTGTGAACTTTACAAGTGTTTGTTAGTGTTTTCTTCCCTGCCTTAGTTGGACAGAATGGCCAGAGTGGGCTGAAGTTGAGTGTTGAGTATTTCCCTTCCCCCAGGACAATTAGGTTCTGATTAAACCCCAGGAGGTTAGGGGTCCTTAGCATGGTCTTGAGGGCAGACCTTGCTAAGAAGTACAGAATGCTTTGGTGTATTTCAAAATGATTTATTTTTCCCTACCCTTACCAAGAGAATGAGGGAATTTTTGTCCGATATTCACTGTGAGAATCTTGTCAAGCTCCTGGAGGTAAAATTCACAAAAGTGTCCCACACCCCACTGGCCGTATCTCCTGGAGTTTTTGACTCAGAGACTTGTCCACACTAAACCTCCAGCAATTTGCCAATTATAGTTCAAGTTTTCCTTCCCAAAGCTGGTTCCTGCTCATTGGTTTTTTCATTTCATTCATTTTTCAGTTTGTTCAGCTTTTTACTTGTTTGGATGGAGTGACGACTTCCAAGTTCCTTACATGCCTGACCGATGGTGCCTTTTCTTTTAATCCTCTAAACAATGTTTCTCAGAATGGAAGGAGAAATTCTTAATTTTTATGAAATCTAATTTTCCCATTTTTTCTTTTATGGATCAAGCTTCTATGTATTGTATCTAAGACATTTTTGCCTAACTTAAGGTCACAATGATTTTAATTTTTCTTCTCTCAGAGTACTCTTTTTAAAGTGTAAATCAGATCACATCACTCCCTTGCTTAGAATTCTCTAAGGGCTTTCCCTCACATTTAGAATAAAATCTAAACTCCTAATCCAGGCCTACAAAGTGCTGTATGATCTTGCCTTCGGCTTCTTCTTTGACCTCAACTCCCTGCCCCTTTCTCCCTCATTCACTCTGCTTCAGCCACATTTGTTTTCTTGCCGCTCCACACACCCTCCTTGGAGTCTTTGTACTTGCTGCTACCTCTGCCTGGATTACTCTCCTCTCAGATCTTCACATTGCTCACTCCTCAGTCCTTAAATACCAACCACCCTCTTGGCAAAGCTCCCTTAACAAGCCTAC
>NW_012101274.1:84601-86979 GCF_000951045.1 Mandrillus leucophaeus | reverse complement strand
TAGTTCTGAATCTTGCTCTGTTTCTTCGAACTATTATTTTTGCTTTTTAGTATGCCTTGTAATTTTATCTTCTTCTTTTTTTTTTTTTTTTTTTTGAGACAGAGTCTTGCTCTGTCTCCCAGGCAAGGCAGTAGTGCAGTGGCACGATCTAGGCTCACTGCAACTTCCGCCTCCCAAGTTCAAATGATTCTCCTGCTTCAGCCTCCCGAATAGCGGAGACTACAGGCATTAGCCACTATGTCTGGCTAATTTTTTTGTATTTTTAGTAGAGATAGGATTTCAGCATGTTGGCCAGGCTGGTCTCTAACTCCTGAGCTCAAGTAATCTGCCCACCTTGGCCTCCCGAGGTGCTGGGATTACAGGCATGGCCTTGTAAGTTTATCTTGATAGCCAGACATGATGTACCGTTTAAAGGGAACAGTGATAAATAGACCTTTAGTCATGTAGTCGTAAGGTGTGAAAAGAAAGGAAGTTCCCTGTAAGTGGTGGGCGACTACTTCTCTGTAGTCCTAAGATTAGGTCTTCTGGTGAGCCTGTGCCCATGGACTGACTGTGAACTTTACAAGTGTTTGTTAGTGTTTTCTTCCCTGCCTTAGTTGGACAGAATGGCCAGAGTGGGCTGAAGTTGAGTGTTGAGTATTTCCCTTCCCCCAGGACAATTAGGTTCTGATTAAACCCCAGGAGGTTAGGGGTCCTTAGCATGGTCTTGAGGGCAGACCTTGCTAAGAAGTACAGAATGCTTTGGTGTATTTCAAAATGATTTATTTTTCCCTACCCTTACCAAGAGAATGAGGGAATTTTTGTCCGATATTCACTGTGAGAATCTTGTCAAGCTCCTGGAGGTAAAATTCACAAAAGTGTCCCACACCCCACTGGCCGTATCTCCTGGAGTTTTTGACTCAGAGACTTGTCCACACTAAACCTCCAGCAATTTGCCAATTATAGTTCAAGTTTTCCTTCCCAAAGCTGGTTCCTGCTCATTGGTTTTTTCATTTCATTCATTTTTCAGTTTGTTCAGCTTTTTACTTGTTTGGATGGAGTGACGACTTCCAAGTTCCTTACATGCCTGACCGATGGTGCCTTTTCTTTTAATCCTCTAAACAATGTTTCTCAGAATGGAAGGAGAAATTCTTAATTTTTATGAAATCTAATTTTCCCATTTTTTCTTTTATGGATCAAGCTTCTATGTATTGTATCTAAGACATTTTTGCCTAACTTAAGGTCACAATGATTTTAATTTTTCTTCTCTCAGAGTACTCTTTTTAAAGTGTAAATCAGATCACATCACTCCCTTGCTTAGAATTCTCTAAGGGCTTTCCCTCACATTTAGAATAAAATCTAAACTCCTAATCCAGGCCTACAAAGTGCTGTATGATCTTGCCTTCGGCTTCTTCTTTGACCTCAACTCCCTGCCCCTTTCTCCCTCATTCACTCTGCTTCAGCCACATTTGTTTTCTTGCCGCTCCACACACCCTCCTTGGAGTCTTTGTACTTGCTGCTACCTCTGCCTGGATTACTCTCCTCTCAGATCTTCACATTGCTCACTCCTCAGTCCTTAAATACCAACCACCCTCTTGGCAAAGCTCCCTTAACAAGCCTACATAAAATAGGACCCTTCTTTTATTTGCAATTCTGTTATCCATTTTTATTTTTGTCATGGCATTAATCACTATCGGTAATTACTTATTTATTGCATTACTTGAGGTTTTTTTTTTTTTTTTTTTTTTTGCTAATTTGTGCTACTAAAATGTACATTCTTTAGAGCAAGGCATTTTCTGTCTTGTTACTTTATTCCCCAAGCCAAGAACAAAATGTGGCACAGAGCAGATGCGCAATAAATATATGTTGAAAAAATGAATTATACCCTACTGAAAACCACACCTCATATACTGAGAAACTCAAAATATGAATCTTGGGATAAGGGTGAGAGTGAGATTTGAATGGGGTGGGGTTTGTTTTGAAGCAGAAAAAGAAAGGAAGTTTTCAGTGGGACTCCCTGAAGAGAGAAAGCCTGCCGACAGGGGCCCAGCCACTTCCCAAGAATGAGTGACCTATGATTCCCTGACCTCGACAGTGTCCAAGCACAGGCCTTCAGCAGTGGAAGCCCATTGCCTTGTACCCTCTGAGAGTTTCTCTCAGGTCCTTAAATTACTTTAATTTTAGGCACACTTTGTGCTTCAAATTTCATTGCCTCCAACTTAATTATTGGCACGGACAAAGTCTTCCAATCCATAATTAAAGACAAAAAGGTTTTAATTAGTACTGGCAGATGAATAGGCATATAGCTTCACGTAAAAAATGGAGGGTCCACATACCTCATGTTTATGGTCAGTTGATTTTGCAAGGGGATGAAACAATTTAATGGGGGAAGAATATTC
>NW_012101274.1:75896-82381 GCF_000951045.1 Mandrillus leucophaeus | reverse complement strand
CATGACTTGTATACTTTAAATGGGTAAATTGTGTAGTGTATTAATTACATCCCAATAAGACTAATAAAAAAGATATATAATTAGAAATACTCATTTTAGTATCACTTTAGTATCATGTTCCTCCACCACTTGCTTTTCAGCTTCTTTGCGCTACATGTGTAGACGCCAAGCTAGAGAAAACAAAATGCTTCCCTTAAGCACCTTGACTCACAGTTAAGTGAAGATGCCATTCACAGAAATAGATCAACTGAAACTCAAACAAAGCAATGCAGGAGCCCAGAAGGCAGAACAAGTTACTATGTCCAAGGTATTAGAGAGGACTCTTCAGAGGAGATGTGCTTAAACTAAAATATGATGGACAAGTAGAAGTTTGCTACACAATGAAAGAGAAATCCAGCCTGGTCAACATGGCAAAATTCCATCTCTACAAAAAGTACAAAATTTACCCAGGCATGGTGGTGCACACCTGTAGTCCCAGCTACTTGGGAGGCTGAGGTGGGAGGATTACTTGAGCTTGGGAGATTGAGGCTGCAGTGAGTTGAGATCACACCACTGCACTCCAGCCTGGGTGACAGAGTGAGACCCTATCTCAAAAAAAGAGAAAGAAAAGAAAAGAAAAAGGAAAAGAAAGAAGAAAAATTAAAAAGAGAGCAAGAGAGCAAGAAGAGAGGAAGGAAGGAAGGAAGGAAGGAAGGAAGGAAGGAAGGAAGGAAGGAAGGAAGGAAGGAAGGAAGGAAGGAAGGAAGGAAGGAAGGAAGGAAGGAAGGAAGGAAGGAAGGAAGGAAGGAAGGAAGGAAGGAAGGAAGGAAGGAAAAGAAAAGAAAGAAAGAGGAAAAGGAAAAGAAAAAAGAAAAGGAAAGAAGGCAGGGAGAATTCCAGGTTCAGGGAACAGTGCATGTGAAGGCACAAAACCAGAGGAAAGCCTGGAGTGTTCAGACAATAGTAAATTGATTTGGCAAAAGGGTGGGTTGGCTGGGGGAATGGTGAGGGATTAGGCAAAATGATAGGCAAACCTACCCTGAAGGACTTTACATGCCCTTTTGAGAAATTCCAGCTTTTCCCTTAGAGGCAAAGGGGAGCCAGTGAAAGACAATCAGCTTCTCAAAAGGAGGGTAACTCTGCAAACAGTGCAGGACGGCATGCTGCTTTACGCCAATTTTTTTTTTTTTTTTTTTTTTTTAGGCAGAGTCTTGCTATTTCACTCAGGCTAGAGTGTAATGGTGCAATCTTGGCTCACAGCAACCTTCGCCTCCCAGGTTCAAGCGATTCTCCTGCCTCAGCCTCCTGAGTAGCTGAGATGACAGGTGTGAGCCACCACACTCGGCTAATTTTTGTGTTTTTAGTAGAGATAGGGTTTCGCCATGTCAGCCAGGCTGGCCTCAAGTGATCTGCCCTCCTAGGCCTCCCCAAGTGCTGGAATAACAGGCGTGAGCCATGTGCCTGGCCTACTACTTTTTCTACTGTCTTTTTCTTTCTGCAAATCCCTCCACTCATGCAGCACTGGCCTTTATTAACTTTAATTGTGCACATTCTGGAAGCAGATGTTACCCATGCAGATATTTTGTCTAATTCAGCCATTCATGTAGGCATAAGCTACACAAGATGACATGTGCCAGCACAGGTACATTTGCTTCCTAAAGATCAACATGACCAAACTGCTTAGTTTAAAAAAATCATTTACAGATTAATTAATTAAGGTATTAACATAGTATCTTTAGGGGATGAAGTAAAAAAAGTGGCCCCTGGTGGTCTAGCTTAGGCTTGAACATAGATTTGCTGTGTGACCTTGACAAAGTCATTGCATCTTTCTAGCTTCAATCTCATCTTCTATAAGATTAAATGGATGGAAATGAAATCAGTGATCCTGGAACTTACCTAATGACAAGCATCTCCTGGAGTTCTTGCTCCTACTCCAGACCCACTGGATCAGTATTTCCGGGGGAGGGCCCTTGAGAATTTTATGTTTAACAAGTGCTTTCTAAGGTTTCTCCGAGGTGCTGTAATCCCAGCATTTTGGGAGGCTGAGGTGGGAGGATTGCTTGAGGCCACGAGTTCAAGACCAGCCTGGGGAATATAGTGAGACCCTGTCTCTATAAAAAAAATTAAAAAATAAAATTAGCCAAGTGTGGTGGTGCACACCTGTAGTTCCAACTACTCAGGAATCTGAAGCAGGAGGATCACTTGAGCCCAGGAACTTGAGACTGCCATGATCTATGATCACACCACTGCATTCCAGCCTGGGCAACAGAGTGAGACCCTGTCTCTAAAAATTAAAAAAAGAAAAAAAGGAGAATTCCTCCCAGCTCTGATTCCATCTTTCAGTAATGCTGGCTTACAGCAGGGCAGAAGCCTGACTGAACTGAAGATTCCCTAGATGCCGCAGCTGGAGTGCTACTGCCGGGATGTTTGTTGGAGGTGAAGGGTGAAAGTATGTATAAGGGTGGCCATTTATATAGTGAAAGTGTGTGACAGTGTCATGGCCCCAAGAAGAAGCGACAAAGCAGTGGCTCCTCCATTTCTACCTTGCCTCCTTCTGCTAACCCCAGACATCCCTCTTCAGGGAAATGGGCACTGGAGCATAGAAGGAAAGACTTCTGAAGTAATGAGGAATGTTTTCTAAATGATGGTGTTGTGCTTTGAAGAAGCAGTGAAAACAGTGATGTCATTCAGTATTCTTCTTCCAAAGAGAGAGGCTGTTCTTTTGGTATTTCAGTTCATTTAGAATGGTGTCACTCATTAGGGTCTCCCAAAGGCTCCATTCAAAATAGCGTCTTTAAGTACCCACTTGAGTGCCATGAAGCCATTAAAATAGACATCATTTCCATTCCATCTAAGCTTTCCATTAGGGTGGACAAACATGTTGAAGGGCAGACAAACAGAGATGCACAACATTGAGAGAAACATAAACAAATGGAGACCCTACCCAGCAAATAAACACAATGTTAAATATTTACATTCTGAACGGGGATTATTACTTGTTCTTATGTTCCGGGTTAAGATGGTTGGAGCCAGGCCAGGGTACATGATTCACTACCCTGTGCAAACAGAGATTGGATTATTCCTCCTCTCCTTTCATCCTGTCTCCAAATTTGAGGTTTTAAAAATGCATTCAATAAACATTTATTAAATTTCTTCTATTTTCTAAGAGTTACATACCAAGGATACAAAAAATAAGACACATTTCTGCCTTCTGGGGGCTTGGCAATGACAAAAATTAGGAAAATGCAAGAAGAACTTTTCATTAAGAAAGTATTAGGGACCCTTCCTATGAATTAAGACCCAAACTCCAAATAAACATGTAAATGTGTAGATTGCCATCTAAATCAACTTGGCCTCCAAGTTTTACCCAGGATTAGTTAAAAGCCCAAGTTAGTTTATTCCCTTGGAATTGCCTTAATTGTCTTATTTTAAATTAATTGAATTCTTTTTTGTGGATCAGATGAGGTCATCTCATTTTGACTGGAAGCTGTTTTCTCATCTCTCTATTTGTGGGAAGCAGCAAGCCTAAGTAGATCAGCCTTGTGGCTTGTATCCATGTGGATGTGGATGGCTAATGTCACCCTTTCAGGCATTTTCAGATATGAAAGATTCTGGATACAGTTCTGTCAGGAGAGTCTCTGAGTCCATGTTCAAATTTTCTGACTTAAGAGATTCATCTCTTAGCAACAGCTCAGTTGCTAGTGTATTGGTTCCTCTGAAGATCTGTTATGAAAATAGTTAATGAGCCAGGGCAGATAAAGTGGACCTGGACTCATCAAAACATTTCCCAGGGACATAACGATTTCCACAAACCAACATTTTCACACCACCTTTTATACCAATGTGCTCACGGCAAGAAGCTGCCTACTGAAGATTGGGTATATTTGGTCAAGGGTATAATGTAAATCTCTTCCACATGTTGGTTGAACATTTATAGGGCTATCACTTGGTTTTCTGAGATATAATTTGGTTTCATTTGCTATCTTAATCCTAGATTTGCTTCGTACCCAGTAATAAATTGGATCTTATGCCAGCTTTGTCCAAAGGTCTTCTGTAACCCCTGCAAGATGGGTAAGATATTCTTCTCTGAGCTCCCAAAATACCCTTTGCATTTTACTACCACCGCTTTTCCCTCATTTTTAAAATTTTTGTTTTGAGACAGGTCTCACTCTGTTGCCCAGGCTGGAATGCAGTGGTGTGATCATAGTTCACTGCAGCCTCAACCTCCCGGGCTCAAGTGATCCTGCCACCTCAGCCTCCCGAGTAGCTGGGACTACAGGTGTGTGCCACCATGCCCTGCTAATTTTTGTATTTTTAGTAGAGACAGGGCTTCACCATGTTGCCCAGGCTGCTTTCTTTATTTTCTAATGTTGAAATTTGGCAGACTTTTTTCCCTTTGCTACAGGATGAGAAATACTTGTAGTAAGAGAATAATCTACACAAACACACACACACACACACACACACAGAGAGAGAGAGAGAGAGAGAGAGAGAGAAAGACTATGACATCTAGCTGGTTACAGTTGAAACAATGATTCTGACACTGAAAAGGAATTCAATACGCAACTTGCAGACATTTGCCCCTGAACAAACAGTGTGTATGTTACTGTCAAGTCAAAACTGAAGAAGGAGGAACAAGGCTTATTTCTTGAAAGGAGGTGGTTCTAGTGAGTAAAAATAATTCCTCAGGGAGTCCCATGAAAATGGCAGGGGTTTCATCCAAAAAGTCAATTATCAGGACAAGTTAAAGCAGAGCAGTAGAATTATCAGACCCTTTACCAGGCCTGCCTATGCACGGTTAAGGTATAATTTAACACAGAGCAATGTATATTTTCTTGTTATAGAATACGAAGTTGTCTTTGCTTGCTGATTGTCTGCATTTCTGTTTTAGATTTAAAAATTGAGAGCTTCCCTTGGCTGCTTCTGAACCAGTGGACTGCTCAGCGGGATTGCGGAAGGAGGTGAGATTCTACCCAGGGTGACTGTCTGTCCTCCAATCTACTATTCTCAGACTCTGCTGATCTCAGATCTCGAGTCATTCTTGCCACTTTTTACTAATAAATACTAATAAAAACATGCTGATCTTGTGCATGTTTCCGGCCACCGGGTGACCCAGCCTGCCCCTGTTCCACTTACTGAATGCTGCTCAGAAACCACAGTGGATTTGCTGCAGAGGGCCTCGGCTATGACGCAGAGAAAATGGTCTTATTTCCTTACATGATTAATGCCAAGGCATGGCTTGGTAAAAAGAGGATTATGCCAGACCAGTGTTATTTCCTTTTGTGCTAAAGGGGCAGGGTATATGGTGGTGGGTGGTGGAGGGTGGAGGGTTGAGGGTACAGGGTGGGGCAAGTGAATCAGCCCATGTGAATAGAAATAAAGCAGTTGATTCTGTGTCACATGATAGTCTAAGCAAGGAGCTGAGATACTGGTAATACTATTAGCCTATTGAAAACTCCTCAACAGTGATTATCAGTGGTTTCTTATCAACCCAAGGACACCCTTAAGGATTGTTCTTTATCACCAACTTAGATGAAAATATTAAAAGTGTTCACTAAATTTGGAGAGGGCACTCATTTGCAGGGAGTGGATTATATCAATTTGATTGTTTATTTCAATATGACTTTGAAACATCAGAAAATGTGTCCATTAATAGCAAAATTTGCTTTTAATCTCAACAGAGACAAATGCACATTGAAAGCTTTAGAAATTAGAAATATAGACTCAAGATGGCATTAGGCTGAAGAGGCATAAATGCAGAAGAAAGTGCTTCCAGTCAGAGTGGACCACAAATACAATGAGTTAGCAATGTAGTAATATAATTAAAACAATTCCTTGTGACTCAAGGATAAATTAAAGAAAGTATGCCATGCAAAGACAAGAAATAATCTCTTCATGGTGTTTAGAATTATGAGCAGTTGGAGTTTATTTTTTATGATTTCATTTTTTAAAAAGCAAATATTCTATAGAAATACAATAACAGTGATAATAAGGATGACAAATAGAAGAAGGACGAAAGTATAATAACTCTTCATATTTGAGATGTTGCTGAGGCCCTAGTTTCAGTGTCTGTTACCTGAGATAGCATCATTGGATCTTAAATGTTATTTTGGGGGCTTTTCGACGGGATCAAATTTTACAACTTTGGAACTCAGTTTTACTGAATAATGAAAAAATAGGTAAGCTGATCAGCTAAAATTAGCCACTAATTATTTGCAAAGCACTTCTCTATCAGGTTCTCCTCATGCTTGTCCTACTTTTCTTTGTCCCTAGCTGAAAACAGAAAAAAAAAAAAAAAATGTAGAGACCATTTATCTTGTTAAACAACTGCAGAGTCACAGCAGCACTTTCTGGCCTGAAATTCAGGCTTCTTTGGTATTGATTCTAAACAATTGACTCTTGACTAAATGCTCTTGACTAAAATGCTAAGCCATAAATAAGGAAGGTAGTAAACCTGAGGTTCTCCACTAACATATCTGGCAATTAGATACTCCCAGGATTGCTGG
>NW_012101274.1:53145-71541 GCF_000951045.1 Mandrillus leucophaeus | reverse complement strand
CACTTTTGCTGTTACCAGCAATACTCCAATGAACACACTTGTGCATGGCCCTTCATTCACGTGTGCATGTATTTCTCAGGTAGATATCTAGACCCATTCTGATATTAATGGTAATACTCCACAGAAACATTAGTGCCTTGTATTTATATGAGAACAATACATGTTGGTCTTTGGATGGCTTTTGTCTATGGTATCAGAGACTGACGAATGATTGGTAATTGCTAGTAATAGCCTCCTTAAATTATTTTGCATTTTGTTTTTGTTTTTGAGACAGGGTCTTGCTATGTTGCCCAGGCTGGAATGCAGTTGTGGGATTGAAGCTCACTGTAACCTCGAACTGGGCTCAAGCAATCCTGCCACCTCAGCCTCCCAAGCAGCTAGGACCACAGGCTGAAGCCACTACACCTGGCTACATTGTTTCTTAAGGAGCTAAAACAGAATAACTGTGCTCAGTGCCCCTCTGATGCCTGAAATGTTTGTTCTTTACACAAAGTCTGAATTTAGAACCTATGACCCTAGGATTTTTTTTTTTTTTTTTTTTTTTGGACACAGAATCTTGCTCTGTCACCCAGGCTAGAGTACAGTGGTGCAATCTTGTCTCACTGCAACCTCCACCTCCTGGGTTCAAGCCATTCTTCCTGCCTCAGCCTCCCAAGTAGCTAGGATAATAGGCATGTGCCACCACACCCAGCTAATATTTGTATTGTTTTACTACAGCCAGGGTTTTGCCATGTTGGCCAGGCTGGTCTTGAACTCCTAACTTCAGGTGATCCGCCCACCTTGGCCTCCTAAAGTTCTGGGATTACAGGCATGAGCCACTGCACCCAGCCCTGACCCTAGGATTTGTTGAAAAGAAATAGGCCTGGAGTTTTGAAGGAATACCCAGTATACTAGCTTGTAACTTCACGAGTATTTTCTAAAAATAGAGTGGACAAACATCTGTCTACATTCTATGGGAAAATGCCCCTAGTATTAATTCGGTGTCATAATTTGGCAAGGATTGGGAATTGTAAATCAGGATAGAGTATAAATAATTTTGATGACAGAAATCTGGCCCTTTTTCAGTTGGGTAGCTGGTCAGCTATTAGAATGGATTTATGATGTAGGTTTTTACAATCCACAAAAGATGTATCCATAGCTGTAGGATTGCACAGCCGAAGGAAGCAACTTGTCTAGTTAAAACATGATTTATGCTTTGACAAACCAATTTACAAAAGATTCATAATGGATTCAGTGTCCCAGAATCTAATTTCATCATGATCTATAACTGTAGACATCACAATCTCCATTGAAATCTGCTGTCATCTAACTCTTTGAGGTAATAATTATAAAAGGATATGAATTTAATAAGTGACTACAGTTGATTTTTGTACGTGCTGTTATTTATTACTTTGCCAGCTGCTTTTGAGGGATTTGGTTTTTTTGTATGATTGCTTGTGTGTTTTTTTATCAGTCTCTAATTGTTGTGATTGAACAAGAGATGGATGATACTGTCCTTTTTAATTCAGGAAAAGTCCCTAGAGATAAGACCCAATCTAAAGTTTCTAAATATAGCTTGGCAGAACCATTGCAAATTTTGATGTCCAAGTGCTCCTAAATGAATACATTAGCTGGTAGATAATATATTACATACTATGTAAAAGACAAGCAGTTGGTTCCAGAAATCAGTGACGGGCATGCAAATTAGTAAAATGATAGATGTGAATGTTAAGGCATACTAATTTAGTGTCTTCCTGAGACTGGATTAGAATTATGAAAAGTTTATTTTGGTGTACATTAAATCACTCAAAGTGCTTATCATACCAAATGCAACCAGAGTTCATTTATTCATTCTAAAAGGTTCCCAGGGTGTTATAGGTCAGATGCCATGGTAGGCATTTAGGGCATGGGTAGGAATGTGAGTAGTTTCTGTCCTGGTATGATCTGCCCCCTACCCCGGGAGACAGACACATCAGCAAACATTTGCATTAGGGGGATGAACTTTTAAGACATTGTATCCTATTTGCATCAACAACAATTAACCCAGAACCTAGCACAATGAATATGCTTTCAAATAAAGAAAGCATATTCTCTAATATGGGAATCCTAGCAGGTGACCCAAAAGGATTGTTCATCAACTCAGCCTGGAATAGATGAGTGTGAAGACTAAAATCTGGAAAATCTCCACCAAAGAAAATATATATTGCTGGTTGTCGTAGGCTAAGTAATGCCCGCTCCATCCCCACCCCCTGAGAGTAATGCCCATGCTGTAATCTCCAGAATATATGAATATATATATATTCATACATGAATATATGTAAGTGGCAAAAGAGACTTTGCAGATGTGCTGAAGTTAGGTATCCTGAGATGGGGATTACCCAGGTGGGCCCAATGTAATCACAAAGGCCCATATAAGAGGGAGGCAGGCAGGGCAGAGTTAGAAGGAGGCAATGGGAGACAGAAATGAGGCTGGAGTGATGCCATTGTTAGGAAGGGGCCACAAGCCAAGGAATGCAGGCAGTCTCTAGGCTGAAAAAGGCAAAGAGTTAGGTCCTGCCCTTGAGCCTCCAGAAAGGAACCAGCCCAGCTGATACCTCAACTATAGACTAGTGAGGCTGATTTTGGACTTCTGACCTCTATCATTGTAAGATAATAAATGTGTATTGTTTTATGCCACTAAGTTTGTGGTGATTTGTTAGAGCTGCAATAGAAAACTAACATACTGGTTCATTGTCAGTCTCTGCAGTGTGTAATTACTGATGATTCTTCCTTTCTTTCCCTTTTTTCTCTTCTTTCCCTTCTTTCCTTCCCTCCCTTTCTTCCTTCCTCCTTCCCTTCCTTCCTTCTTCCTTCCCTTCCTTCCTTCCTTTCTGTTTTTTTTTCTAGAGCACTTGCTAAAATCACACCTAATGATTTCAATATACACAAAGAGGACCCACCCAGCTTTTAGGCCTCTCGGTTCCTCGATTTTCTTTTTTCCGAGATCTCTACTTCAGTCACTCACTACTTTGGTCATAACCTAGACTTAATATTACCAATAATAGCAAACCCTCCATAAACTCACTCTCAGGGATTCCACTCTGACTACCACTTCCTATTTTTTCAGTGCTCCGTCTCTCTGGTACCCTAATTCCAGTGACCCTTCAATCTCACTGGACCCTCCAATCCACTGATACTCCCACCCGTTCACTGTCTCTCACACTCTAATGTCCTCATTTCCCTCATAACTGGATTTAGGTCTCCAGGGCAGTCTTTGTGAACGTTCCCTTGCCTACACACTTGGCTCCCTGGCTCCTCTCTCATTTTGACATTTCCTTGTCAAAATTTCCACCCTTGCCTATATCCAATTGTTGAACTACTCCCTGCCTGCATTTGCACAGCTGAATATGGCTGAAGAAAAACACATAACCATGCTGTTGGTCACAATTTAAATTCACGACCACTAATCCCAAGTACCCTGAGTACTATCTGGCCATCCTCCTATACTTCGAGTCCACTCTTCCACCCTCCTAGCTGACCACTTCACACCTTCCCCTCTCTCCCAAACTAGCGGCACATCCTCCCTCTTCTTCACTCCCACCTTGCTTCTGATTCCACCAAGGAAACAGGAACAATCCTAAGAACTCCCACGTGATTACTCCTCCCACCACTTCTGCCACCTGCCTCCTTCTCTGCCCACATAGGATATTTCATTCCCCTCCCGTGGCTCTGTCTGTGCTCCTGTCACAGGCCAATATCTCCACTTATTCTCTCTTTCCATTCTCTCTCCCCTGTTCAAGGACTTTGCTCCTAGTATCGTTCCCCTCATCCCCAGTGTCATTATTTTCCTTCTCACCTTTTTTGGATCATCCCTGGGTTATAGCAAAACTCCTTGAAAGTGTTGTCTGTCTTTGCTTTCTCTATTTTCTGTGTCATTCTCTCTTGAACTTACTCTAATCAAGCTTTCTTTCCCACCATCTTAGTGAAATAATTGTTATCGAGAAGTCCATAATACCAGGTTGGTTGCTCAACCCAATGCTCAGGCCTCTTCTACCCTCACTAATCAGAGGCATTTGACGCAGATAATCATGCGTTCTGTCTTAAAACACTTTTTTCGCTTTTGTGTCTGGGACACTTTCTTTTCTTTCCTTTTTTTTTTTTTTTTTTTTTTTCCGAGGCAGGGTCTCACTCTGTTGCCCAAGCTGCAGTGCAGTAGCGCAATCACAGTTCACTGCAGCCTGGACCTCTAGAGCTCAGGTGATTTTCCTACCTCAGCCTCCTGAGTGGCTGAGACTACAGGGGCATGCCACCACACCTGGCTAATTTTTTGTATTTTTTGTAGAGATAGGGTTTCGCCTTGTTGCCCAGGCTGGACTAGAACTCCTGGGCTCAAGCCATCCTCCCTGTTTGGCCTCCCAAAGTGCTGGGAATACAGGTGTGAGCCTCCGCACCCGGCCTCTGGGATACTTTCTTGGTTCTCCTTCTGTCCAGTTGATGACTCATTCTTTTTTTTTTTTTTTTTCCTTTTTTTTGACACAGAGGTTTTCACTCTTGTTGCCCAGGCTGGAGTGCACTGGCAATCTCGGCTCACTGCAACCTCCGCCTCTCAGGTTCAAGTGATTCCCCTGCCTCAGCCTACCAAGTAGCTGGGATTACAGGCATGCACCACCACACCAGGCTAATTTTTTGTATTTAGTAGAGACAGGGTTTCACCATGTTGGTCAGGCTGCCCTCGAACTCCTGACCTCAGGTGATCCACCCACCTTGGCCTCCCAAAGTGCTGGGATTACAGGCGTGAGCCACCATGCCTGGCCTCATTCTTTTTCCACTTACCTCCCCAATCTTTAAATACTTAGAGATCCCAGGGGTCAGTTTTTGGCCCACTCTTCTCTATCTATATCCACTTCTCAGGGATCTCGTTGAGAACCCCGGCTTTAAGTATACTGGCTATGTCCACGTGCTGATGGCTCCCAAATTTATATCTCTAGCCAGGCCACATCTCTATTTTGAACTCCAGACTTCAACATCTTGGTGCTGCCCCAATATCTCCACTTGGATTTCTAACAGGCATGTCAAAATTAACAAGTCTGAAGCTGAACTCCTAATTTCTGTCACGCAGGCTGGAGTGCCGTGGTGCAATTCATAGCTCACTGTAACCTCAAACTCCTAGGCTCAAG
The DNA here is from genome assembly GCF_000951045.1 of Mandrillus leucophaeus. NCBI lineage: Eukaryota > Metazoa > Chordata > Mammalia > Primates > Cercopithecidae > Mandrillus > Mandrillus leucophaeus. The sequence continues at coordinate 66,406 of NW_012101274.1, read as the reverse complement.
AGATCCTTCTGCCTCAGCCTCCCAAAGCACAGGGATTACAGGCATGAGCTACCATGCCTAGCCTCAAGCCTCTATCTTGACTCTTACTTACACACCACATCTAATTCATCTGATCATCCTATCAGCTGTACCTTTACAATATGTTCAGGATTCAATCACTTGCCATCTTTATTGCTACAACTAATCATCCTCTCTCTCCTGGATTTTTTTTTGACCTCATGATTGGCCTTCTTGTTTCTACACCACCTCCCTTCCCAACAAGAAGAGGTAATTTTCAGCATAGAAGCCATTTATTTAATATTTATTAAATGAATATTTGCTGTGTCTGAAGTGTGAAATCTAGTCAAGTGTCTGTTCCATCTCCCTAGAGTAAATGCTGAAACTTGCCCAATGGCCCAAAGCCTGAAAATGGTCTGGCTTTGGGTTCATTTCCTAGCTAACCCTTCTTGTTCACTATTCTCCAGCCATAATGGCCTCTTTGCTCTCCCTCAAATGTATCTCCACCTTAGGCACTCTCTATTTAGTGCTCACTCTGCCTAAAATATGCATCCCCTAAATCTTCTTACGGCTCTCACTTCCTCACTTCTTCCAGGTGTCTGCTCAAGTTTTGCCCAATCAGTAAGACCTTCATGAGAGAGCACTACCAGCCCCCAGCCCTGACACTCCCTATCCTCTTGTCCTCACTTTATTTTTCTTCATGGCACAGATTTATGCTCTAACAATATTATCATATATTTTCTTGCATAAATACTTGTGTATAAATGACTCCCTCCACTAGAATGCAGACTCCACAAGAGGAGGAATTTGAAGTTATTTTGTTCACTGCTGTAATCTCAACATTCAGTAGTTTCTGGCACACGGTGGATACTCAACAAGTATTTGAAGAATGAATAAGTTGCTAGATAGAATACAGAACACTCAGTTAAATTTGAGTTTCAAATAAACAACAATTAATTATTTTGTGTAAGTATGTCCCATGGAATATTTGGACATGTTATGCTAAAATTTTTGTTTATTTGAAATTCACATCTAACTGGGTACTTACATTTTTATTTACTAAATCTGGTAACCTTATGAATGAACGAATATTTATTGAGGTTCCTGAAGAATGAATGGAACTCTGGACAAAGGTTTGGAAAGGACATTTTGGCAGAAAGGCTAAATTTGACAAGGTACACAGGTGTGAAAGCAATGTCGTTCATTAAGAAAAGAGTGATTTAGAAAGTGTAGCTTCCCCTCAACTCTTCCAGAATTACTTTGCTGGAGGGTACATTTAAAGAGGGTCTGTAGGTTGGGGGTAGTGGCTCACGCCTGTAATCCTATTCATCTGCAAATCCTGTCAGCCGTATCTTCACAATATGTTCAGGGTCTGACCACTATCCATCTCTCTTGCTACAACTGTGGTCCAGACTAATTATCATCTCTTTCCCAGATTACTTTATTGGCTTCAGGACTGGCCTTCTTGTTTCTGCACCACCTCTGCTGGGAGGCAGAGGGAGGATCACTTGAGCCCAGGAGTTTGAGAACAGCCCTGGCAACACAGTGAGAGCTTGCCTCCACAAAAGATTAAAAAAAAAAAATTAACCGAGTATGGTGGCACATGCCTGTAGTCTCAGCTTCTTGGGAGGCTGAGGCAAGAAGGATCACTTGAGCCTGGGAAGTTGAGGCTACAAGGAGCCATGATCCTGCCACTGCACTCCAGTCTGGGCGAGGGAGCAAGATTATGTCTCAAAAATAAAGTAATTAAAATTAAAAAGGCCTGTGTCAAAAATTGGACAGATTTTAAGTCTTGTCTTTGTAGATGGGTGATATTAAAAGTTTATAGGACATTTAAGACAGAATATTGCTTTTCTACCATGCCATTCATACAGAAAAGGACATTCAAAATATAAAAAGAACATTCTCAGGGTAAGAGAAGATATATTTTTCCTTTTGACTTGGGATTATATTAAGTCATTCACAATTACCATGTTATTAATACTGCTGATAATTTTAGGCCTAATTTTTCTGGGCTAACTCTCCTTCCTTATAGTGGAGAAACTTAGATGCTTATTAGTTCTTTTCATCTGAGAAAGAAGAATTTGCCTTATATGGTGGATGCTATGGTGTGGGACCCAAAGGCCCCTTCAAGACTGAGGCCCTCGTTCACCCAGCCGTTGGAAATTGTGGTGACTGACTGCTCTTGTTTGAATTATTTTCTGTGACTTGCCATTAACCGAAGATAGCCACTTTGCCCAAGTCACACTCTATCCCTGGGGTGGCCCACATCTTAGCCCCCAGAGCAATCTGTGGCACCATCCGAGACCTTTGTGATTTCAATGCAGTTCATCTTCTCCCTCTGTTAAGTCCTTCTTTTTTTTTTCATCTCCTATTGATGTGAATCTGGTGACACCTCCCACTCTCCGCCATAAATTTACTGTATACTAACCCCCATCTCAAAGTTGGCGTCTTGGGGACTGACCTGAGATAGTTGGTTCCAGGTATGGTCTGAGGAAGCCAAGTGTAAAGTAGGTCACCAGCAAGGAGGACATCATGACTAGGGGTAGGTGGAGCATAGACAGTGCTTAGCATGCTGTAGCCACGTGCTTTTAAAACTTTCATGGTAGTAGGCAGGGTACAGTGGTCACACCTGTAATCCCAGCTACTCAGGAGGCTGAGGCAGGAGAATCGCTTGAACCTGGGAGGCAGAGGTTGCAGTGGGCTGAGATCACGCCACTGCACTCCAGTCTGAGTGACAGAGGGAAACTAAAACTTTCATGGTAGTAAACTGGGATGAGATGTTTGTGGAAGGCAGTGCAGGGGCCTCAGGCATTTGAGAAGTTCAAGGGAAGTCATAATTATAAAAACTATGGAAATGGCTGGCTGTTACTGGACATTTAATGTATTGAAGAAGAACAATGAAAGGCTGACAGTGATTAATCAACAATCAGAAAGTCAGAAGCTCTTCTTGGCTTCATAATAAACAGACTCTTATTCTGCAGTTGGAACACAGAAAAAAAAAACTGAGGATCAGGCCCAAGTCTTAAATATAAAAGAAGGGGAGCTGCAGAAGAGATTGAACTCAGGTTATCCACCTCTATTGCACTGGTTCCTCTCTGTCAGCTCATGCCTATGGACCATAGAGGGTTCCTATGGCAGACTGACAGAAGAGGGAAAAGGCCATGCCAGGGTCACAACTTGGTGTGTGGATGCAACATGAAAATGGTCTTTGGCTGCACTACAGCTTCATTGTAGCCCTGCAGAGTGAGAGCCTGGAAGACAATGGCAAAGGAAATCCTACCAACTGGCAGATTTCTGGGCAGTGCACCTAGTCAAATACTTTTTTTTTTTTTTTTGTAGAGATGGGGTTTCACTATTTTGACCAGGCTGGTCTTGAACTCCTGGCCTCAAGCAATCCTCCTGTGTTGGTCCCCAAAAGTGCTGAGAACATAGATGTGAGCCACTGTGCCTGGCCTGGTCAAATATTTTTGGTGGTTAGCTTGGCTGGCTTGCTAAGAGCAGGGCAGAAAGATTGGAAGATTGGTAGCAAAGATATTTAAAGAAGAGGTGTGTCGATGGCCCTATGGCCATGGCCCAAACTGAAGATTTTGAATCCTATTGTTAATGCCCATAAGCGAGCATCCACTATGGAGGAAGCACTGAAGAACCAAGTACACAGGATGACTTAACTGGTCATCTACTAAAGGATGACTAGCCAGCCCCTGTCACGCTATAGTGCTGGCACAATGGGCACATGAACCAAGCAGCCCTGATGGCAAGGATGGAGGCTGTACATGGGCTCACAGCATGGACTCCCACTCGGCAAGGCTGATCCTGCTACTGCAACTGCCCTATGACCAACCTGCCAGCAACACAAACCAACCTTGCGTACTCACTACGGTGCTATATCTCCAGCTGACCAAGTAACCATTTGGTATTAATTACATTGGATCCTTTCTACACCAGAAGGGGCAGTAATTAATCTTGATAAAAATGGATACATATGGATGTAGGTTTGCTTTTCCTACCCACAGTGTGTTAGCCAGCACCACCTTCTGAATAATTAGTTTTATCATGCCACATGATATTCTATTAGTTCAAGGAGCCCACTTTACAGCAAAGGAGAGTAAAAGTAGACACATGGTGGTGAGACCAACTGGTTCTACCACCCAGACCCTGCCAGCCTGCTGAAGGGATAAAATGGTCTTTGTAAGGAAGTCACAGAAGCTTAGGCTTGGAGATGACAACCTAAGAAGATGGGGCATCATTTTCCAGATTGCAGGACATATCCTAAATCAGCTACCACTCTATGGTGTTGCGTCCCCACTGGGAAGAATACTTGGGTCTAGGAAACACGGTGAAAATAGAAGTGACTGTGCTTATCATCACTGTCTGTGACTACTAGGAATATGTGATTTCTGTCCTTGCAGCTCTTTGCTCTGTGGGTTTACAGGTTTTATATTCTAAAGGAAAACACACTAGGGGACACAGCAGTAGTCCCATTGATTTAATTTAATTTTTTTTTTCTTTTTGAGACAAAGTCTCCCTCTTTCACCCAGGCTGGAGTGCAGTGGTACAATCTGGGCTCACTGCAACCTCTGCCTCCTAAGTTCAAGTGATTCTCCTGCCTCAGTCTCCCGAGTAGCTGGGATTACAGGTGCACACCACCACGCCAAGCTAATTTTTTGTGTTTTTAGTTGAGATGGGGTTTCACCAAGTTGGCCAAGCTGGTCTCGAGCTCCTAACCTCAAGTGATCTGCCTGCCTCGGCCTCCTAAAGTACTGGGATAACAGGCATAACCCACTGCACCTGGCCAGTCCCATTAAGTTTTATAGCTACTGCCTAATTACTTTAGGCTTCTTGTTATAGGAGACAAGAAAAAGGGAATCACCATTCTGGGGATGTGTCATATTGGGGATTCAGCAGGGGTCACTGACGCTGATCACTAGGAGGAAGTAAAACTGCTGATATACAGTAGTGCCAGGAAAAGTATACATATTTGGCACCCAGGGCATCTCCAGGAGAATCTCCTTGTACTCCCTTAAGCAATTTTGATGGTAAATTGCCAAGTGCCACGGTTGCAGCCTGAGAAAGACATGGCAACCAGGGTCTCAGACCCATCAAAGATGAGTGTCTAGGTCATACCACCAGCTAAGCCACTGAAACCAACAGAGATGATAGCCAAGGATGAGGGGACTCTAGAATGGGTAGAAGAGTGAGATAATCAGCTAGTCTCTCAGGATCCATTGCTGTAGTGACAGGGCTGTGGTTTTTCCTGCCAACCCTCTCCTTAAATTTCCCAGAAAAAAAACCAGTCAGAATCTTGGAGGAACTTGCAAAGACTAATATACAAAATAAACAATCCAAGCAGCCAAAAGGGTGGACTATAGTTAATGCTGTGCACTGCCCAGAACTTCCCTGCAGGACTCAGATACCATTTCCCCAGCTGTTGGGAGTGTTGGCGGAAGGGCTTTCAGCTGAGTCACTCTCCAGGAAATGTTCTCAGTCCCTCACCCAAGGACATTCACCGCCTGGGGTCAGTCCCCAGTCACTGACTGATGGAGGCAGCATACAAAGGCCCATCCCCCTTTGCACCAAGATGGGACAAGATGGGCTATCCAGAGCTCCCCTCTGACTGCAGCCTGGCTTTGTTCCAGCTGCTCCCCAGTTCAGCTCTTCCCTCTTTTCAATCATATCTCCTTCCATGCCCATTGGTGCTGACCCACAAGACATACCCCAATAAACCTCCAGCAGGTAAATCTGTCTGAGTCAGTCTCAGGGTACCTGACCTAAGAAAACGTTATCAATTTACTGTAATTTATGAGTTAAATGGGACACAACATAAGGAAAGAGTCATTATCTGATAATTCACAAAGGAAATTGCAGAGGAACTGGATGACTAGTGCTATTAGATAATAAGAGTGTTGTTGGGTTAATCTTTACAGATAGAGGAAGATTCCCTGTTGAGATTGTGTCCAGAGGCAAATCAGAATGATGCATAAATGAAATAGAAGGTTTGGGCAAAGAGAATAATATCAGGCAATGTTCTTTGAGAGGCAACATATCAGACACATCTTGTCTTCTGTAAATGGGACCCAGGACAGCAGTGCTACAACCGATAGTGAATGCACAACTTTGATAGGTCTCCCAGGGTTACACTCTGGGACATAGAAGCGGGGGCACTGGAGTGGATGAACCAGAGAATCTTGAGGCCCCAGGCCCTCCTGAACTGTCGAGGTTAGCAGAAGTAGCTCACTATCTCACGCTGGCGGAGAGGAGCCTCTCCTGTACAAAAGACCCTTCAAAAACCTTGCCTGAGGCAATTGCCTCACAAAATGGTGAGTGTCCTTCTTAGGACCCGTGCCTGGCTCCCTTCATTGCCTCAAGAGCTGGCTAATATGAACCGGCAGGAAATGAGAAGGTGTACAGACAGGTGGATCTTGAGGGAGGTGGGCTAGAGAGGGTAGAATCTAAGGCTGGGTAGGTGAGAGTTCATTGATATAAGAGCATCTTCCTATGATGAGGAGTTTCATGTCCTATCTAGGACATCTGAGCCAGTCCCAGGATGTGCTGGGATTGCTCCCTAAAAATTGAACATGATGATGACCTGCAATAAGGCCAGAGGTGCTCCAACTGTCTTGTGGAGTTCTGAGGAAGAGGTTAGAAAGATTGGGGAGATGTAAATATAGGAATGGATTTATTATGTGATACTGAGAACCTGCTCCCTAAGCATGTGGTCTAAGGAACATCCCTTCCATGGAAGCAATAAGGATGAGCTGCTGAGAGGGGTACAGACATCTTTGAGAAGCCCAGTTTTGGCTATCCTCCACAGGGCAGAGGTAACTGTAAGGCTCTCTAGTATCAGTGACGGTGACAGAATTCCAGCATAGCAAGGTCCAGGTGGTAGCACTTAACAAAAAGCAAGGTGGCTGTAACAGAAACAGGCAGCAAGGTTGAAATGTCAGCCAGGTGTCTCCTCTTACAAGGTTTTGTGGCAATGGCTAATAAATAGACCATAGTGATCCTGGAGGGACAAGGTAGGTAGCCAGATGACTAAGAAGTTGCTTCACTTATATGACAAGAAAAACTTGAGAGTTTGGTGAACCTACATCAATTGCAGAAGTGGAAAATCATGACCTCTCAGATCTGAATCAGTTCTCACTCCCAGAGGCCATCAATTGAAGGAGAGTCTGGATCCCTTTGAGAAAGGACTCTATAATGACACTACAGGAATAGACATTATTTCTCTTATTCCTTCCCTAAACGGACCTGTGGTCATGTACCAAAAAAAAGATACAGAGGAGAAAAGGGAATCCTCAGCCCTTTGAGAGCTATTGGATAGAGGGCACTCAAAATACCATTATCATCCCCCAGTTACAGTGGAAACTTATGGAAGCAAGGCGATCAATGAAATCCTGGCCCAAGTCTGACAGTGGTCCAGTAAGTCTCCAGGCCCCTCCTGTGGTTATTACCCTGGTTCCCAACTGTGTAATTAGAATGCAAATTAACATCAGGTAGAATCTTACATTAAATACCTGAGCTGTAGAGTAAGAGCTATTATAGAGGGAAGAGCCAAGTGAAGGTGCCTGAAACTGCTCTCCTCTGGGCAACATAGTAAACCAAGAAAATACTGTATCCCAGAAGGAACTGCAGATGTAGGCAAAGAGATGCAAGGGTAGTGGCCTCCACCAAATCTCTTTAATTCACCTGCATGCCTCTAATGAGCACCAGGTGGATTAAGGTAGGTGGAGATGGGGGCTACCCAGTTGCAGCTGTTTTTTCCAGATGCTGCATCTTTACTAGAACAGATTAACAGACCCTGGCACTTGGAATGCAACTGTCATTAACAGTGACAGTGCTCTTTCTCATCACCATCAGTAAAGAAAATTTTAAAACCAACTTCTTTTTACAAGGCAGCAGGACATAGTCACTGCCTTGGCACTGTTTTCCTGTGTTAACTCTTGTTTCTGTTACTACATAGCCCACAGGGACCTTGACCATCTCAATCATCTGTGGAAACAGAACATTATGCCTATTTATTGAATTAATGACATCAGGCTCATTTTGACTCAGCAGGAATTGGTGAGAACTTTGGATGCCCTAGTAAATACAATTGTGTCAAAGGGTAGAAGATAAACACCACAAGGATTCGTGGATGGAAGTAGATTTATATTAGTCCATTCTCACAGAGCTATAAAGAACTATCTGAGACTGGGTAATTTATAAAGAAAAGGTTTAATTGGCTCACAGCTCGTCAGGCTGTACAGGAAGCGTGGCTGGGGAGGCCTCAGGAAACTTACAATCATGGTGGAAGGCAAAGGGGAGGAGGCACGTCTTACATGGCTGGAGAAGTAGGAAGAGAGAGCAGCGGGAGGTGCCACACACTTTTAAACAACCAGATACCATAAGAACTCACTCACTATCATATGAACAGCAAGGGGAAAATCTGCCCCCATGATCCAGTCACCTCCCACCAGGCCCCTCTTCCAACACTGGGGATTACAATTCAACACGTGGTTTGGGCAGGATCACAAAGCCAATCTATATAAGATGCAATTGCAGACAAGCTCTGGGGATTTATAGCAATCTTCCATGGAGATTATAAAGCTACTAGTGATAGTAGGTCTATATATTATTGTAATTCACCCATAATAGACAATAAAAAGAAAGGAAAAGTTTCGGGGTGGGGGGCACGTAGTCTACAATAACCTTTTGTGTGTTTACTGTCTCTTGCTTTTTAGGTATTATCATATTGCTGCTGCAGTTTGAGAACTAATGAGAGAAAGGCATCAGAAAGAACCTTACAAACAGGAATTTGTTGTTGTTTTGTGTATAATTTTCTAGGGGGAATCTTGTCTTCTTATTGCTTCTGCCAGGAAGCCCAAATGACATGATTTCCTTAGAAGCAGACAATAGTCCCTGTTACGTTGGGAGGAACAAGCTAATAAAAAAAGATGTGAAAAACTACAGGAGTGTGCAATTAGGTGTGGACACTGGCATCACATGGTGGAAGAGAATGCAAGAGTCAGCACAGAAGTGGCGGGTCCCAAGCAAGCAGTGATGCATGAGGGAGGGTGAGAAGTGAAAAGCAGCCCGAAGTAAGGCAACGCAGAATGGACCGAGAACAGGTGACTGTGGATGAGATAAAAGGCATGGAGGCCAAGCACAGCGGCTCATGCCTATAATCTCAGCACTTTAGGAGGCCAAGGTGGGCAGATCACCCAAGGTCAGGAGTTTGAGATCAGCCAGGCCAATATCGTGAAACCCTGTCTCCATTTTAAAAGATACAAAAAGGCCGGGTGCGGTGGCTCACGCCTGTAATCCCAGCGCTTTGGGAGGCCAAGGTGAGCAGATCACCTGAGGTCAGGAGTTTGAGACCAGCCTGGCCAACATGGTGAAACCCCCAAGTCTACAAAAATACAAAAATTAGTCTGGCATGATGGCAGGTGCCTGTAATCCCAGCTACTTGGGAGGCTAAGGCAGGAGAATCACTTGAACCCAGGAGGTAGAGGTTGCAGTGAGCCGAGATCATGTCACTGCACTCCAGCCTGGGCAATAAGAGCAAAACTCAGTCTCAAAAAAAAAAAAAAAAAAAAAAAAGCATGGGAAAGTGGGAGAAGCAGAGTTGTGAAAAGCTTAAATAAGAGAATAGAAAAAAAAAATCAGTATGAGTCTGTGACATTTTATAGGGAGGATAGCAATGCTGAATGACATCAATCTTTACAAGGCTGTTCTACCTGAAAACAATTATGAATATTTGTTCCAGTTATAAAATCAATTGTTTCCAGAAAAGAAAATCACAAATTATCCTAAAAATGTGTTTTCAAAAGTACTTTTATAACTTCTCGTTAGAAAAATTATGCTGATCTATTTTAGATGGTTCATAAAATTAGCAAAAAGAAAAAAACACAGTAATTCTACCACTTAGAGATTAATAATTACCATTAATATCTTGATGTTTATTATCTAAAAGTTTCGTGTGTGTATTCTATTTTGATAAAAATAGGATCCTGTTGTGTAACACAATTTCTTTTTTAAAATGCACTATTTTCGTCTGTAAGAAATCACATTCAGTTTCCAAAAGAACTGAGTAAATGATAGAAAATATTTTCTGGGATTGCTTTTTATTTGAATTTTCAACATCCAATTTTTTTCTTCTGGAATGTGCTATGTATCACTCTACCATAAAGCATTGACCAGATCAGGCCTGGTCTGGCCCTTTTTTCCCTGTACAGAACTCCACAGCCTCCCTCATGTGACATTATCAGTAGCTTGCTACAGCTGACCCACATATTTAATTTATTTTTATGGGCCTTTTTCTGGAACAATAAAAAAAAAATCTGGGATATCTTCCATGATGAATGGAAAGGAAGTGCTGTCAATCTTGGAGAACAGCAGTGCAGATCACTGCCCTGACCTCCCCATGACTCAACTGCCTGTGTTTTCACTTTGGTCCTCTTTAAGGCTGGAAGACTAATTGAATAGAGGTTGAGGAGGCCAGGTAATAAGTGAGGTGTATATAATGACTCAAAGGCATCTTGCCTCGTCATTTTGGGCAAGTTACTTAAGTTCTTTGAGCCTTGGGTTCCTTCCATCAGCTAGAATAATACCTATGCCATGAAATAGTGGCAAGAACTGAATGAGACTGTATGGATATTGGATGATGTTTCTGCAGTATGTGCAGAAACAACAATCCACTCATTCTTCAAACTTGTGCACTAAAAGTAAGAGGATTTATGGAAAAAACGGGATTGAAGCAGTTCATTCAAGGCCTATGCAGCTTTGTAACCAAAGCAGTGACAGTAACAATACCCATCCTAATAAAATGCACCATAGTTAAGCTTCTATAAAGAAGAAATACTAATTAAATTTATAAGATTGCCTTTGCCTTTAAGAAAAGGTGATGGTTACTTGATGGAAGAGGGTGTGAGTGAGGGTTGATGCTGCCAAGTTACACAGATGAGGGCAAAATGCACTGAGACCCAGTGAGTACCTCCAAGATACAGCCAAGAAAGTGGGGTGAATGGGCACCATGTTCAGTTCTGAATTACTTCATGGTTTCTTTTTTTAAAAACTTATTAGGGCACATTAGCTGCAAAATAGTAACATGTGGGCATAGGGCTGCAATTTTTTTTTTGTTTGTTTGTTTTTTAGACAGGGTCTCACTCTGTCACCCAGACTGGAGTAGAGTGGCGCTGTCACGGCTCACTACAGACTTGGCCTCCTGGGGTCAAGCAATCCTCCTGCCTCAGCCTCCCAAGTAGCTGGGATTACAGATGTGTGCCACCACACGCAGCTAGTTTTTGTATATTTTTGTAGAGATGGGGGTTTGCCATGTTGCTCAGGCTGGTCTCAAACTCCTGGGCTCAAGTAATCCCCTAGCCTTGACCTCCCAAAGTGCTGGGATTACAGGCATGGGCCACTGTGCACAACTTAGAGCTGCAAAATATTAACATGCTGGGGAAAATCACATATGAAAGCAATCTTGATTATAGTGATATCTCTGGATTTATCATTTATGTGTGGACTAATTTCCAAGATAGATATAGATGGTACAGCAAAACAGACTGTCCCTAGTACAGGGGATGGTTCATAATAAGTGCTCCTTAAATGACTGTGAAGTCATCTTCATGATTCTTTTCTTTTTTTTTGAGACAGGATCTCACTCTGCCACCCAAGCTGGAGTGCAGTGGCGCAATCATGGCTCACTGTAGCCTCAAACTCCTGGGCTCAAGCAATCTTCCTGTCTTGGCTTCCCAAAGTGCTGGGATTAAAGGCATGAACCATCACACCCAGCCTGTCTTCATTATTCTCATCATACTCATCATCAAAATTATCATCATATATGTTAATCCCCACTAGTCAGGAATTCAGAATAGAGAAGTAAGTTACTACATAGAGCCAGCATACAATGAGACATAAGGAAAACCCATTCTAAAGCAAGATCCTGACCCTAGCCAGAGGCGTTATGTATGTTTCTGTTAAAACAAGAACTCATTCTAGGATGTCACCAGTTTTGTGTCCCAATAGAAAGTGACAGGTGAAAATAGATTCAGATGGTTTGGGGGAATCTCCATATCGAGATTTGGAATTTAGCATTTTGTAAGTAATCTACTTGTGGCAAAATGGTGTGGGTGGACTTATTTAGTGTCCAAAATGGAGAACGGAGTTGGATTTCTCTGATTTTATTTTTACCAGTTATCTGCTTAAATGGAATTATGAGTGAAGGGAAACCAGGTTTAATCTCTCTATTCTACACAGTTGCAGATTTAACATTTATTGCAAAAGGACATGGAAAAATAGAGAGCTCATGCTTTACCAAGATCTGACCTTTACGTACGAGCTACTAATGTTTTCTTGTTTTTGCGACAGTCTTTTGTCCGCTTGATTGTTTGACAGAAATTTGAGGAAAGAGGCAATAATTTCTTTCTTTTTTTTTTTTTTTTCTGAAATGGAGTCGCGCTGACACCAGGCTGGAGTGCCATGGCACGATCCCGGCTTACTGCAACCTCCGCCTCCCAGATTCAAGTGATTCTCCTGCCTCAGCCTCCCAAGTAGCTGGGACTACAGGCGCGCACCACCATGCCCAGCTAATTTTTCTATGGTTAGTAGAAATGAGGTTTCACCATGTTGCCCAGGATGGTCTCAATCTCTTGACCTCGTGATCCGCCCACCTCGGCCTCCCAAAGTGCAGGGATTACAGGTATGAACCACCGTGCCTGGCCAATAATGATTTTAAGAATTGAAAAACTGCAAGGTGGGCAGATCACTTGAGCTCAGGAGTTGGAGACCAGACTGGAAAACATGGTGAACCCTGTCTCTACCAAAAATACACACACACACACACTCACACACACACACACACAAAGTTAGCTGGGCATGGTGGTATGTGCCTATAGTCCCAGTTACTTAGGAGGCTGAGGTGGGAGGATTGCTTGAGCCTGGGAGGCAGAAGTTGCAGTGAGCCGAGATTGTGCCACTGCACTCCAGCCTGAGCAACCCGATGAGACCTGTCTCAAAAAAAAAAATTGAAAAACTGAGTCCAAAATGTAGAGGCCAGTAAGAAAAAATAAAGAATAAAAAAGAATTGAAAAACAATTACTTTGCATAAGTTGAGCATGGTGGCTCATGCCTGTAATCCCACCACTTTGGGAGGCCAAGGTGGGCAGATCACTTGAGGTTAGGAGTTCGAGACCGGTCATGACCAACATGGTGAAACCCCATCTCCACTAAAACATATATATTTTGTGTGTGTGTGTGTGTGTATATATAAAAAATGATA
>NW_012101274.1:40332-53093 GCF_000951045.1 Mandrillus leucophaeus | reverse complement strand
TAATATGTTTATATATTTTTTTATATATACATATATAAAATTAGCCAGGCATGGTGGTAGGTGCCTGTAATCCCAGATATTCAGGAGGACGAGGCAGGAGAATCTCTTGAACTTGGGAAGCAGAGGTTGAAGTAAGCCGAGATAATGTCACTGCACTCCAGTCTAGGGGACAGAGTGAGACTCCATCTAGAAGAAAGAGAAGAGAAGAGGAGAGGAGAGGAGAGGAAGGAAAAGAAATATTACTTTATACAGAATCTTCTTCAAATGTTGATAGGAAAGCAAGCAAGCAAGAAAGAAACAATTACTTTGTACAGAATCTTCTTCAAATGTTGATGAAAGAGAAAGAAACAAAGAAAGAAAAGAAAGAAAATGACTTTGTACAGAATGTTCTTCAAATGTTGATGAGAGCTTCAGTCTCAGAATCTACATAGTGCCGCAATAGCTCAACTCTCCTTTGCTTGACATAAGCCCTAGCCTAAGGCTGTCTTGGGGAGCTACGGTAGCCCAACTGGCAGAAGCAAATGTAAAGTTGAAAAGACATAACCTAGAATGGTACTTATTTTCGTAAAACTGTCCACAAATGGTGGAACACAACAATGTTATGAATTTAGACATTCAAGGATCAGGAAATTCCAGAGTTAAGGTTCTTATATTGATTAATCTATATAGCACATTTAATAGGGTTTATAATATGCCCTGAAAATAAAAGCCGTAATGGGCTATGATTTTGTTTAAAGGGAAAATGGGAAGACCAGCTTATGGCTGGAGAGATCAAATAAATAGTGTTATGAAAACCTTTGGAGGCTGAGCACAGTGGCTCTCGCCTGTAATCCCAGCACTTTGGGAGGCCGAGGTGGGTGGATCACTTGAGCGCAGGAGCTGAGACCAGCCTGGCCAACATGGTGAAACCCCATCTCTACTAAAAATGCAAAAATTAGCTGGGCATGATGGTGTGTGCCTGTAGTCTCACCTACTCAGGAGGCTGAGGCAGGAGAATCTCTTGAACCCGGGAGGTGGAGGTTGCAGGGAGCTGAGATCGTACCACTGCACTCCAGCCTGGGCTACAGAGCAAGACTCCATCTCAAAAAAAATAAGAAAAGCTTTGGAACCTGATGCTTTGATTATGTATGTTCTTAGCTTGTAGGCTTCATTAGTATCTATTTTTCTTGGGTTAAGTAGAAGGCACATTTTCAAAAAAGGTAATTGTTTGCTAAAGTAGAATCCTTAAAAGATTTTTTTTTTTTTTGGCATCAGAAAGCCTTAAGTCTAAGTTCTTGCAAAAAAACCATAAATGTTCTATTTTGTGTTTTTTTCTTAAATACATTATTTAAATCTTCATGACTTTAGATTGGCTTGATTTGTTTCCCTTCCTCCATTGGGAGTACACTGCTGCCAAGTTTAAAGTTTGTAACAATCATTTTTGAATGACATAAATGCAAAAAAATCTCAACCGTCTGTCTGCAATAGGAAAAATTATATTTCTTTCACCATTGTTTTACTACAGACTCATGAAGTTATTTTTATAAAACTAACTTTTTTTTCCATGAGGGAGAAAGTTCAGTGCAAATATATAGAACTTAAACCTAAACTAAATTTTTCTAGGAAATTCCTTAGTAAATGAGTGACTATGGTATGGTCTTAAATATTACTATTTTTGAGTTTTTTTGGTTTTGATTTTCACTGACTTAGTGATTTGGGCAACGCAAATGATCTTTCTAAACTTCCTTTTCTCAAAGTAAAATTGACTATAGTTTATGTAATAGGCTGCAGTAGCTACTGTTATTTATCTTCTCTGCAAGACTTCCCAACACCTTTCTTCCATTAACATTTCTGGCCCTTGGAGTTCTTCCCTGGGATTTCTTGATTTGGAGCCCGGAGAGGAATAGCCTTGCCTCAGAGGTCAAGTCCTAGAGAGATATGAAGGTATGTATGCGTGCAGGTTGCAGGGTAGAGGACGTGCCATCTTCACCATGTGCAGAAGCCTGTCTGCAGTCAAAGAGGATAAAAACAAGCAGAGACAGAGAAATGGCAACACATGGGCTGAGGGTGGGTGGGAGATGGAGCCATTCGGAGCACTCATGAGCAAACATGAAGTGAGACATTTCTTCTTTCCAGTCCCAGAAGCCCAGGTCCTGTAGGTCCTGATCAATCCCTTGATCCTACGAGCTACTCCATTATCCTGAGCCTCACGAACTAGGATAATACCTTTTATACTAAATCTAATTTTACAGTTAGATTTCTGATATCTGCAACCCAATTCTGTTGTGTGGAGTCTTTCTCTTTTTTCTGAGGAAGTCTTGCTCTGTCACCCAGGCTGCATGGAGGGCAGTGGTGCGATCTCAGCTCACTGCCACCTCTGCCTCCTGGTTCAAGTTGATTCTCCTGCTTCAACCTCCCAAGTAGCTGGTATTACAGGTGCCTGCCACCACGCCTGGATAATTTTGTATTTTTAGTGGAGATGGGGTTTCACCATGTTGGCCAGGCTGGTCTCAAACTCCTGACCTCAGGTGATCTGCCCACCTTGGCCTCCCAAAGTGCTAGGAGTACAGGCATGAGCCACTGCATCTGGCTGTGTGGAGTGTTATATAGGGCAATGTTTCTTAAACTGTAGCAGGCATTAGAATCACCTGAGCGCTTGTTAAACACTGCTGGGCCCCATTCTTACAATTTCTGATTCAGTAAATCTGGCAGGGAAACCTGAGAATTGGCTTTTTTTTTTTTTTTTTTTTTGAGACAAGGTCTTGCTCTGTCACCCAGGGTTAACTAGAGTGACACGATTCTAGCTCCCTGCAGCCTTGAACTGCTAGGCTCAAGCAATCCTCCTGCCTCAGCATCCTGAGTAGTTGGGACTATAGGCGTGTGCCATCATGCCTGGCTAATTATAACATTTTTTTGTAGAGATGGAGTTTGCTGTGTTGCCTAGGTTGGTCTCAAACTCCTGGGCTCAAGCAATCCTCCCACCTCAGCATCCAAATGGTTGGGTACAGATGTGAGCCACCCTCACCCAGAGCTGAGAATTTGCATTTCTAACAAGTTTCTTTTTTTAATTATTTATTTATTTATTTGAGATGGAGTCTCGCTCTGTTACCCAGGCTGGAGTGCAGTGGCGTGATCTCGGCTCACTGCAAGCTCCACCTCCCGGTTTCAAGCAATTCTCCTCCCTCAGCCTCCCAAGTGGCTGGGGCTACAGGTGCACACCACCACACCCAGCTAATTTTGGTATTTTTAGTAGAGATGGGGTTTCACCATGTTGGCCTGGCTGGTCTCAAACTCCTGACCTCAGGTGATCCACCCAACTCGGCCTCCCAAAGTGCTGGGATTACAGGCTGAGCCACTGTACCATCCTCCAATGAGTTTATATGTGATGCTGTTGCTGTTAGTCCAGTGACCACACTTTCAGAAACACCGATAAACAGAGTTAACACGGACCTGTATAGCAGCTCGAACTCTTGAGTGAGGAACAGGCTGTCTCACTAAGCAATGAGCTCCCTATCATTGGAAATGTCAGAAGAAGCTGGGTGAAGATTTATCAGGGATGCTGCAGAAGGGATTTGCATTGTGTGGGAAGTTATATTAGATTTTTAGGTTTCCTTCTAGTACTAATAGTTTATGATTATTTTAAATGTCTTCTATGTAGGAACAAGAAAACAAAGGAACACTCAATCTGTTCCTTCAAATAGCAGGGAAACAAAAACCAAAATGCGTTCCTGCCACAAATGAAGACTTGTTCAGTAAAGCAAATTTCATAACTCATTTCCATATTGATTTTGGGAAACATTTGTTGCCATTCTTTATGAAATTCTGTAGTATATCAGCAAACATTAATTGAGCCCCCATTTAACATTGCTAATAAAGCACATGTTGTCGTTCCTCACGAAGCCCGATATAACAGCTCTACAAATTACATATGTAGATGACTATTGCCAGAATTTACAGTCCCAGAAGCCCAGGTCCTGTAGGTCCTGATCAATCCCTTGATCCTACGAGCTACTCCATTATCCTGAGCCTCACGAACTAGGATAATACCTTTTATACTAAATCTAATTTTACAGTTAGATTTCTGATATCTGCAACCCAATTCTGTTGTGTGGAGTCTTTCTCTTTTTTCTGAGGAAGTCTTGCTCTGTCACCCAGGCTGCATGGAGGGCAGTGGTGCGATCTCAGCTCACTGCCACCTCTGCCTCCTGGTTCAAGTTGATTCTCCTGCTTCAACCTCCCAAGTAGCTGGTATTACAGGTGCCTGCCACCACGCCTGGATAATTTTGTATTTTTAGTGGAGATGGGGTTTCACCATGTTGGCCAGGCTGGTCTCAAACTCCTGACCTCAGGTGATCTGCCCACCTTGGCCTCCCAAAGTGCTAGGAGTACAGGCATGAGCCACTGCATCTGGCTGTGTGGAGTGTTATATAGGGCAATGTTTCTTAAACTGTAGCAGGCATTAGAATCACCTGAGCGCTTGTTAAACACTGCTGGGCCCCATTCTTACAATTTCTGATTCAGTAAATCTGGCAGGGAAACCTGAGAATTGGGTTTTTTTTTTTTTTTTTTTTTGAGACAAGGTCTTGCTCTGTCACCCAGGGTTAACTAGAGTGACACGATTCTAGCTCCCTGCAGCCTTGAACTGCTAGGCTCAAGCAATCCTCCTGCCTCAGCATCCTGAGTAGTTGGGACTATAGGCGTGTGCCATCATGCCTGGCTAATTATAACATTTTTTTGTAGAGATGGAGTTTGCTGTGTTGCCTAGGTTGGTCTCAAACTCCTGGGCTCAAGCAATCCTCCCACCTCAGCATCCAAATGGTTGGGTACAGATGTGAGCCACCCTCACCCAGAGCTGAGAATTTGCATTTCTAACAAGTTTCTTTTTTTAATTATTTATTTATTTATTTGAGATGGAGTCTCGCTCTGTTACCCAGGCTGGAGTGCAGTGGCGTGATCTCGGCTCACTGCAAGCTCCACCTCCCGGTTTCAAGCAATTCTCCTCCCTCAGCCTCCCAAGTGGCTGGGGCTACAGGTGCACACCACCACACCCAGCTAATTTTGGTATTTTTAGTAGAGATGGGGTTTCACCATGTTGGCCTGGCTGGTCTCAAACTCCTGACCTCAGGTGATCCACCCAACTCGGCCTCCCAAAGTGCTGGGATTACAGGCTGAGCCACTGTACCATCCTCCAATGAGTTTATATGTGATGCTGTTGCTGTTAGTCCAGTGACCACACTTTCAGAAACACCGATAAACAGAGTTAACACGGACCTGTATAGCAGCTCGAACTCTTGAGTGAGGAACAGGCTGTCTCACTAAGCAATGAGCTCCCTATCATTGGAAATGTCAGAAGAAGCTGGGTGAAGATTTATCAGGGATGCTGCAGAAGGGATTTGCATTGTGTGGGAAGTTATATTAGATTTTTAGGTTTCCTTCTAGTACTAATAGTTTATGATTATTTTAAATGTCTTCTATGTAGGAACAAGAAAACAAAGGAACACTCAATCTGTTCCTTCAAATAGCAGGGAAACAAAAACCAAAATGCGTTCCTGCCACAAATGAAGACTTGTTCAGTAAAGCAAATTTCATAACTCATTTCCATATTGATTTTGGGAAACATTTGTTGCCATTCTTTATGAAATTCTGTAGTATATCAGCAAACATTAATTGAGCCCCCATTTAACATTGCTAATAAAGCACATGTTGTCGTTCCTCACGAAGCCCGATATAACAGCTCTACAAATTACATATGTAGATGACTATTGCCAGAATTTATTTTATATTATGTCGAAAATGCTAACTTGAAGATACAATGTTACCAGGTCCAGAAGTTCAGCTCTGTTACTATTACTGAAATCTAGTGGTTAATCCAGTAGAAATATCATATAGGAAAAAAAAATCCTGTGTCTTCTGTTTCAACTTTTTGTGGAAAAAAAAAAAACAACAAATAGTGTTGAACAAATTTAATAATGAAAATATTATAGCTTTACTGGGCATTGTTACATTTTCATTGTGGTGCAACAATGTTCAAGGATTACATCTTTATTTCCAGTATATGGCACTGCCTATTTTTCAATAATATACCCAGGCTCATGTGCAGCTGGTAGAACCAGGACAGACACACCAGTTGTTGGGTAATGCCCATGATATACTGTTATTAAATATGTTGAAATACCTCTGAATATACCATTTCTTAGAAATCTTTTTTTTTTTTTGAAGATAGGGTCTCACTCCAGCCCCTTGGGATGGGGTGCAGTGGTGCCTTCATAGCTTTCTTCAGCCTCGAAGATATCCTCCCTCCTCAGCCTCTCAAGTAGCTGGGACTACAGTTGCATGCCACCACATCTGGTTAAATTGTAAAACTTTTTGTAGAAACAGGATCTCGCTATGTTGCCCAGGTTGGTCTCAAACTCCTGGCCTCAAATGATTCCCACACTCGGCTCCCAAAGTTCTAGGATTATAGGCATGAGCCACCACACCTGGCCCCAGAAATTATTCTTAAAGGCAAAAGCCTCAGTAGTAGCTTTTTGGTTAAAAAATGAAACACAA
This sequence comes from Mandrillus leucophaeus, assembly GCF_000951045.1. NCBI lineage: Eukaryota > Metazoa > Chordata > Mammalia > Primates > Cercopithecidae > Mandrillus > Mandrillus leucophaeus. The sequence continues at coordinate 46,565 of NW_012101274.1, read as the reverse complement.
CAGGTTATTTTAGTTGTGTTTTGAGACTTAAAAAGTTTAACCAGGTATATTAGTTTGAAGGTACTTTTAAAAAAGAAACCAATGAAAATGAAAAATATACTAGTATTGCATGTTTTCGAAATTACACACACACACACACACACACACACACACACAGATCTGCCACTTAACTAATCTCACTTTGAGAAAATCATGAGATTCCCCAAGCTCCCAAAAGCTCAGTTGTCTTGTCTATAAAATGCAAAGATTGGACTGGATGTTCCCTGTATTCCTTTTAAAGCTAACATTCTACAGTCTTATGGGGGAGGGGTAGCATAATGATTCATTAAGTTTTCTTTAAACACATTTTGGTTTATTGTAATTTCTAGAATCCAAGAGTTCATTCTATTCATGCCTTTATTTAGAAAATAGAGACACTGAAAATGAGCAGCATATGACTAAACTTCATGGAGAGTGATTACATCATAAAAGGAGAAAACTTGGAGCCCTAGAGCTCTGCAGAAATATGTGTCAGATTTGTGTGCTTGTCAGAGAAGTGTTTGGAGGAAGATTGGTACAACCTATTATTCACGGAGTTCTTCCTGCTCTTCCCAAAGCAGCATATCTCTGTGATTTCTCAGTGAATTTCACAATATGCTCTGTGGTAGCTACATTATTAACTCTTTTATATATTGGGAAATTGAAATAAGTGAAGAAAAGAATTTCTCCAGGTTTATGCAATGGGTAAGTATAAAAATCACTTCTAAAAACAGGAAATTTAGGGGGAGACTCATGTGAAGATACTGAAGAATTGATTTAAACTGTAGAAAGTCAATGTCAGCAGTTTTCTTTTCTATCAACATGACATTAAGTAACTTTAAAGGTAAGAATTATGGATGAATATTATGTCATCACTCTTTATAAAATAGACCAAAGTGCTAAAATGTCAACTCACTTTTGGCTGCTTTTGAAAATCAAAAACCAAACTCAAAAACACAAATGAAATTAGCTATGGTTAAGTATAAATCAGCACAATTCATGTGAGCACAGTTAAAATGACAGATGGACTGTGTGCCCCTAAATGCAAGATATAGAAGATTGTGCAAAGCAAGGTCTACATATATTAAGTCTGAATTTCCTGGTTTGAAAAGGATTAACCAACCTCAATAGAAGAAAAGCTAAAGAAAACAAGCACTTTATCTGTGGTAAAAACAGAAAATGCTAAAATTTCTCTTGATAATGGCATAATGCTACATGACAGTCAGATTTTGCAACGACCAGTTCTCACATATTCAGCTAATAATTTAAAACAGTTTTTACCACTTTGTTGAGCCTGATGGTGTAATTCACAGCAGACAAAAAAAATACACCCTTCAGCAACTTTTGGCTCGTCATCTAGAGAGTCTGCTGTTTGATATAGTTAATAAAACACTGAAGCTTCATATTACTTCTCTACTGAGCAGAAATATTTCAAGAATGCACAGAGAGAAAAATAAATAAGAATATGATTCTAGTAGAGGAATTGAAATAAATGTGAAGATGGAGGAATATCAAAGTAAAAAAAAAATTGGGCCAGGCACAGTGACTCATACCTGTAATCCCAGTGCTTTGGGAGGCTGAGGTGGGTAGGTCACCTGAGGTCAGGAGTTCGCTCAAGACCAGCCTGGCCAAAACAGTGAAGCCCCATCTCTACAAAAATACAAAAATTATCCAGGCATGATGGTGGGTGCCTGTAATCCCAGCTACTCGGGAGGCTGAGGTGGGAGAATCGCTTGAACCTGGGAGGCGGAGGTTGCAGTGAGCTGAGATCATGCCATTGCACTCCAGCCTGGGTGACAGAGGAAGACTCTGTCTTAAAAAAAAAAAAAAAGGGGGACTAGTTTCACATATTAAAGAATTTCAGTGACTGGGAATTTGTAGGTTGGCATCAATTTGGAAGATCACACATCCATTAATCTATAATATAACTGACTTTTAAAATATCTTAAAGTACACTTGCACATACCATATTGTCATACTGAAAAACAGATTCATGCAATAATTGTGGCTATAGCAACTGCTTCAATAAACCCAAGAGTTTGGGCATGATGAACAAGGCTAAAGGAAAGGAAGAGGAGCTGGAGTGGTGGAAGGAGATTCAGTAGACTGTGCCTGTAGCATATTGCATGGTCAGTAAAATGGAACCTAGATAGGAGCTCTGTAGGCTTCATTCTATACTCTGTATCATATATCTAGTACCTTCGTATGGCTGTATGTCTGCCCAAAGAATACACAGGCATACCTCATTTTACTGCGCTTTATTGTGCTTCACAGTGCATTTTTCACAAATTAAAGGTTTGTGGCAACCCTGTTGTGATGGTTAATATTGAGTATCAACTTGTTTGGATTGAAGGATACAAAGAATGGTTCCTGGGTGTGCCTGTGAGGGTGATGCCAAAGGAGATAAACATTTGAGTCAGTGGACTGTGAGAGGCAGACCCACCCTCAATCTGGGTGGGCACCATCTAATCAGCTGGAGCGGCTAGAATAAAACAGACAGAAGAAGGTGGAACGAGCAGACTTGCTGAGTCTTCCGGCCTTCATCTTTCTCCCGTGTTGGATGCTTCCTGCCTTCAAGCATCAGACTCCAAGACCTTCAGCTTCTGGACTCTTTAACCTACATCAATGGTTTGCCAGGGGCTCTCCAGCCTTCAGCCACTGACTGAAGGCTGCATCCCTACTTTTGAGGTTTTGGGACTCAGACTGGCTTTCTTGCTCCTCAGCTTGCAAATGGCCTATTGTGGGACTTTACCTTGTGATTTTGTGAGTCAATACCCCTTGATAAACTCCCCTTCATGTATACGTCTGCCCTATTAGTTCTGTCCCTTTAGAGAAACTTGACTAATGCACCTGTATAAACCAAGTCTATTGGCGCCATTTTTCCAACAGTACATGCTCACTGCGTGTCTCCACATCATAGTTTGGTATTCCTCACAATATGTCAAATTTTAAAATAATCATTATTGTATCTATTATGGTGATATGTAATCAGTGATCATTCATGTTACTATGGTAATTGCTTTGGGGAGCTATGAACTGAACCCATATAAGACTTAGATAAACTTAGATAAATGCTGTGTATGTTCTGACTGCTCCATGGACAGGCCCTTCCCTCATCTCTCTGCTTCTCCTTGGGCCTCCAATTCCCCATAAAACGATATTGAAATTAAGCCAATTAATAACCCTACAATGGCCTCTAAGTGTTCAGGTGAAAGTAAGAGTCGTACATCTCTCACTTTAAATCAAAAGCTAGAAATGATTACACTTACAGGGGAAAGGAGGATGAAAGGCAAGATAGTCCAAAAACAAGGCCTTTTTTTTTTTTAATGGGGTCTCACTCTGTCACTCAGGCAGGAGTGCAGTGGCACAATGATAGCTCACTGCAGCCTCAAACTCCTGGACTCAAGTGATCCTCCCACCTCAGCCTCCTGAGTGGCTGGGACAGGCATATGCTACCATGCCCAGTTAATTAAAAATTTTTTTTCATTCATGTTCTGCTTATGCTATGGCACTTGTGCCATGGCACCTGGCTAATTTTCTGTATTCTTGATGTTCTGGCATTTGGGGTCTTATGGACTCCGGGAACTGCCCCTCCAAGGATTAACTAATTTCTAAAGATAAGGAATTTGCCTGCCAGTATGCCTTTAATATGTAAACCAACCAATTCCAAGACTATATTGCCCACTTGTCACCTTTTATCAGACTTCTAAAATTTTTTGTGTGTATGGAGATGGGGTCTCGCTATATTCTCCAAGCTGGTCTCAATATCCTAGCCTCAAGGGATCCTCCTGCCTCTGCCTCCCAAAGGACTACAGGCATATGCCACCCCACTTGGCCAACAAGGTCTCTTGCATTAATAGGAGAGTTGTGAGTACAAAGGAAAGGTTCTTGAAATAAATTAAAAGTGCTACTTCGTAAACATATGAATGATAAAAAAGAAAAAGAGAAATAACTTTATTACTGATACGGAGAAAGTTTTGGTGGTCTGGATAGAAGATCAAACCAGCCACTACATTCCCTTAAGCCAAAGCATAATCCAGAGCAAGGCCCTAACTCTCTGCAATTCTAAGAAGGCTGAGAGAGGTAAGAAAGCTACAAAAGAAAAGTTTGAAGCTAGCAGAAGTTGGTTCAGAGGCTTAAGGAAAGAAGTTGTCTTAATAACATAAAAGTGCAAGGTGAAACAACAAGTGATCCAGAAGTTCTAGCTAAGATGATTGATGAAGGTGGCTACACTACACAACAGATCTTCTGTGTAGATGAAACAGCCTTCTATTGGAAGAAGATGCCGTCTAGAATTGTCATAGCTAGAAATAAGTCAATATAGGCCAGGTGCAGTGGCTCACGCCTATAATCCCAGCACTTTGGGAGGCCAAAGTGTCTGGATAACTTGAGGTCAGAAGTTTGAGACCAGCCTGGCCAACACATGGTGAGACCTCGTCTCTACTAAAATACAAAAAATTAGCCAGGTGTGGTGGCGCACACCTGTAGCCCCAGTTACTTGGGGGTCTAAGGCAGGAGAATCACTTGAACCCAGGAGGCAGAGGTTGCAGTGAGCCAGGATTATGTCACTGCACTGCAGACTGGTTGGCAGAATGAGGCTCTGTCTCAAAAAAAAAAAAAAAAAAAAAAGACAGAAGTCAATAGTCTGGCTTTAAAGCTTCAAAGGACAGGCTGACTCTCTTGTTAAGGGCTAATGTAGCTGGTGACTTTAAGTTGAAGCCAATGCTCATTTACCATTCTAAAAATCCTAGAGTCCTTTAGAATCATGCTAATGAAGTTCAGGATTTCATGTCATTAAAAAAAGAATGATGCTAAATCTACTCTGCCTGTGTGCTATAAATGGAAAAATAAAATCTGGATGAGAGCCCATCTGTTTATAGCATGGTTTCACTGAATAATTTAAGTCCATTGTTGAGACCTACTTTAAAATATTATTGCTCATTGACAATGCACCTAGTTAATCCAAGCATTCTGATGGAGATGTACAAGGAGATAAATGTTGTTTTCATGCCTGCTAACCGAACATCCATTCTATAGGAGTAATTTCAACTTTCAAGCCTTATTATTTAAGAAATACATTTTGCAAGGCTGTTGCTGCCATAGATAGCAATTCCTGTGATGGATGTGGGCAAAGTAAATTAAAAATCTTCTGGAAAGGATTCACCATTCTAGATACCAGTGAGAACATTCATGATTCTCATCATGGGAGGAGCTTAACAGGAGTTTGGAAGAAATTGATTCCATTATGTATGACTTTGAGGGTTCAAGACTTCAGTGGAGGAAGTCACTGCAGATATGGTGGAAATAGCAAGAGAACTAGAATTAACAGTGGAGCCTGAAGATGTGACTGTATTCCTGCAATCTCATGATAAAACTTGAATGGATGAGGAGTTGCTTCTTACCGGATGAGCAAAGATGGGGTTTCTTGAGATGGACACTACTCCCAGTGAAGATGTTGTGAATATTGTTGAAATGACAACAAAAGATTTACAATATTATATAAACTTAGTTGTTAAGCAGTGTCAGGATTTGAGAGGATTGACTCCAATTTTGAAAGAAGTTGTATTGTGGGTAAAATGCTATCAAATAGCACCACATGCTGCAGATAAATCTTCTGTGAAAGGAAGAGTCAATTGAGGCAGTTACCTTCATTGTTGTCTTATTTTAGAAAATTGCCACAGGCACCCCAGCCTTCTGCAACCATCACCCTGGTCAGTCAGTATCCATCAGGACAAGACATTCCACCAGCAAAAATATTACAACTCACTGAAGGCTCAAATTAATGTTAGCATTTTTTAGCAATGAAGTATTTTTAAATTAAGGTATGTACATTGTTTTTGTAGACAATGCTATTGCACACTTAATAGACTACAGTATTGTGTGAACATAAACTTTTAATGTGCACTGGAAACCAAAAAATTTGTGTGACTTGCTTTATTGTGATATTCACTTTTTTGTGGTGGTCTGGAACCAAACCTGCAGTATCTCAGGTTATGCCTGTAGTTACTTTCACTGTATTTTGGGCCAGGTGTAGTGGCTTATGCCTGTAATCTCAGCACTTTGAGAGGCTGAAGTAGGAGGATTGCTTGAGACTTGGAGTTCAAGATCAGCCTAGGCAACACCCTATCTCTATTATTTAAAAAAAAAAAAACCCAAACAAACAAAAAACCACTATATTTTGCATTAGCTGTGTTTTCTTATGTTCTGCATTTTTT
>NW_012101274.1:29027-40282 GCF_000951045.1 Mandrillus leucophaeus | reverse complement strand
TTTTTTTTTTTTTTTTTGGGAGACAGAGTCTTACTCTGTTTTCCAGGCTGGAGTGCAGTGGTGTGATCACAGCTCACTGCAGCCTTGACATTCCAGGCTCAAGTGATCCTCTCACCTCATTCTAGCAAGAGTAGCTGGGACCACAGCTGCGTGCCACCACACTTGGCTATTTCTTTTTTATTATTTGTAAAGATGAGGTCTCATTATGTTGCCTGGGCTGGGCTCAAGCAATCCTCCCACTTCAGCCTCCCAAAGCGGTGTGATTACAGGTGTGAGCTACCACACCCAGCCTCTTTTTTTTTTTTTTTTTTTTTAAGAGACAGGGTCTCACTATGCCTGAAACTCCTGGGGTCAAGCAATCCTCCTGCCTCAGCCTCCTGAGAAGCTGGGACTACAGACTTGTGCCCCGGCACCCAGCTAATTTTCTGTATTCTTGATGTGGCATTTGGGATCTTCTGGACCCTGGGAACCACCCCTCTGAGGATTAACTAATTCCTAAAGATAAGGAACTTCCTTGCCAGTATGCCTTTAATATGCAAACCAACCAATTCCAAGACTATATTGCCCACATGTCACCTTTTATCAGACTTCTACTGTCTGGGACTCCATCCCCTATCCTCATCACCACAGGGCCAAGCACCAGACAACTGGGGACCACCAACATAGCGCAGAGCCCACTGAAATTATTTAGACTCTCTGACCATAAGCTTGTACCGCTTGCCTACTTTGCTTGGCCCATTCCTTCCTGCATAAACTACAATTAAATCTCCCACCCACAGATCCTGTCTCTCCCTGCCTGCTCATCTACCTTTGGTGCTTCCCTGTGTGGTCCTGCATGTGCGCTGTGCCTCCTCTTTCCAGGGACTGTGATTATAATAAAAAACTTCTTCCATCATGGCAATCATTTTTATGTGTGTGTGTATTACCATACCAGCTCAACACAAGTGCTGGGTACTTTTTTAGAACAATGGCAGTAAGCAAATTTCCCAACTACTCCTTTAGAGAGAGCCAACTGAATACATTTTCTGAGGTTGCTCACTAGCTTATTATACACTACAGTCCCCAGGCCACCCTACCCTTGCTGCATGTCTTTATTCAGTATTTTAATGATGCAGTGGCTATAACATTGTGGATTGTTTTGGATGGCCCAGAAACTTTACCTATTCTTTTGGAAAATGAGAAATTAGTCTCTCCCCATGAACCACCAAAAAAGTCCTTTGTTAGAGGCCATGGCTTTTTCTGTCCAGTGGATGAACATACAGCCAAGCTAGGTCATCCAGATAGTGTTTCCCTGAAATTTTTGTTTTTAAACTTTTAAGTTTGGGGTACATGTGCAGGTTCGCTACATAGGTAAACTTGTGTCATGGGCATTTGTTGTACAGATTATTTATTCACCCAGGTATTAAGTCTAGTACCCATTCATTATTTTTCCTGATCCTCTGCCTCCTCCTAGCCTCCACCCTCCAGTAGGCCCCAGTGTGTGTTTTTCCCCTCTACGCTGTGTTCAGGTATTCTCATCATTTAACTGTCACTTACAAGTGAGAATATGTATTTGGTTTTCTGTTCCTGCATTAGTTTGCTAAGGGTAATGGCCTCCAGTTCCATCCATTTTCCTGCAAAGTCCATGATCTCGTTCTTTTTTATGGCTGTATAGTTTTCCATGATGTATATATACCACATTTTCTTTTTCCAGTCCACTGTTGATGGGCATTTAGGTTGATTCCATGACTTTGCTATTGTGAATAGTGCTGCAATGAACATATGCTTGCATACATCTTTTTTTTTTTTTTTTTTTTGAGACCAAATCTCACTCTGTCACCCAGGCTAGAGTACAGTGGTGTAATCTTGGCTCACTACAGCCTCCCTCTTCTGGGTTCAAGCAATTCTCATGCCTCAGTCTCCCAAGTAGCTGGGACAACAGGCAGGCGCCACCATGTCCAACTAATTTTTGTATTTTTAGTAGAGACGCAGTTTTGCCATGTTGCCCAGGATGGTCTTGAACTCCTGGGCTGAAGCGATCTGCCTGCCTCGGCCTCCCAAAGTGCTGGGATTACAGGTGTGAGCCACTATTTCCGGCTGCATGTGACTTTATGATAGGACGATTTATATTCCTTTGGGTATATACCCAGTAATGGAATTGCTGGGTCAGAGCCAGAAATGTTGGAGCTGATTTATCTTGTCATTGGCACCTGGAATCACTGCTTAGATCCTACAGCTGTCCTGGTACTTCTGCCTTTCCTTTGTTTTCATGAACTATCTGATAAGCTTCCAGTAAAGTCTTTAAGTTATAATTGGTTTCTATCCTTGCAACAATAGCACCCCAACAGATACTCATGAATTCAGTGCCTAGAGACACTTTATGTAACCTTGGCCATTAAAGTAAAATTCACATGGAGTCCTGAAAGTTCAAGATGGTGGTAAGAGAGTTTGTGCATGAATTATTTGTGAAAGTACTTTGCAAAATATCAGTGCTATATGGTATTGTCTCTCGTCTTCTCTTTGCTCCTCACCCTCGCCCCACCCTTTATACCAAAATGGAACGGACACACAAGTTTAAGGACAATTAGTTCACCACTGTACCAGTGAATGGAAACTATGTGCTGTGCTGAAATGTTTGGTATACAGGAATAGGTTTCTCTCTGACCTCTTCCCTCTAGAAAGCTAGAGATGTGAGATAAAGCTTACATTCTCCATCATCAGAGTGGAGACCCACCCATCCCTCACCAAAGGGTGAAGCAGTTGGTGTAATAAACTCTTACTGTATTCCTCTCTTTAGATGCTCCTACCCTTGACCCCTCCCATTTTGTAACTTACTTGAGAAGTTCTTCTGCTGTGATCTGAGAAGCCCTGAGGTCGACAGGTGTAGGCTTTGGGGCAAACCATCTCTTCTGCTCTCTGTTCCTTTGGGTCTTCTGCCTCCCATCTGGTGGATGTGACCTGTCCATGCAGTGGAGTGAAAAGATCTGAGTCTCAGATTCAGGCTTCCAGTGGGGAAAAAAACCAAAGCAAGCCTTTGGGCATACTTTGGCTTGAGGTTATTCAGACTGAATTTGAGTTCTTTGCTAGGAGTTGGGGCCAAAGCTCCAGCCAATGATAAAAGGCCTTGCTATGTATCTTGGATGTATATGTCTCTTGGGAGAAACTCAAGAACAAGGATAGAATTTGGGTATTCCTGGCTTCTTAGTGAAATATCATCTTAATATCACATCTTTCAAGTCAGTCAGTATACATTAATTGGGCCATGTCTATTGTTTACAGCTGTCATCCATTCTGACTAATTAATGTCCATGCCCTACTGTTGTCTTTTTGGCATTTTGAATATTATATCTTATTTGGTTAATATACTCAACACCTCCTTCTTAAATGCTTTTTTTTTTTTTTTTTTTTGGAGATGGAGTTTCACTCTTGTCACCCAGGCTGGAGTGCAATGGTATGATCTCGGCTCACTGCAATCTCTGTCTCCTGGGTTCAAGCAATTCTTGTGCCTCAGCCTCCCAAGTAGCTGGGATTACAAGTGTGTGCCACCATAACCAGCTAATTTTTGTGTTTTTAGTAGAGAGAGGGTTTCACCATGTTGGCCAGGCTGGTCTTGAACTCCTGACCTCAGGTGATCCACCTGCCTCAGCCCCCACAAGTGCTAGGATTACAGGTGTGAGCCACTGCACCCAGCCCTAAATGCAATTTTTTTTTTTTTTTTGAGACGGAGTCTAGTTCTGTCACCCAGGCTGAAATGTAGTGGCACGGTCTCAGTTCACTGCAACCTCCACCTCCCTGGTTCAAGTATTCTCCTGCCTCAGCCTCCCAAGTAGCTAGGATTACAGGCACCCGCCACCACACCCGGCTAAGTTTTGTACTTTTAGTAGAGACAGGATTTCACTGGGTTGGCTAGGCTGGTCTCGAACTCCTGACCTCATGACCCACTTGCCTTGACCTCCCAAAGTGCTGGGATTACAAGCATTAGCCACTGCACCCAGCTGCAATTTTTAATATATGTGGTAGGTTGCAAAAATGTTCACAATTGTTTGGACATTTCCAACACCCTCCAACCTTTTTTTTTTTTTTTTTCCAGAGATAGGGTCCCACTCTTTCACCTAGACTGGACTATAGCAGTATGACCTTGGCTCATTGCAGCCTCAAACTCCTGGGCTCAACTGATTCTCCAGCCTCAGCCTCCTGAGTAGCTGGGACTATAGACGTGAGCCACTCTACCTAGCCCTCTAAACACTTTATAATGTGTCTTCTCCCATTCAGAGGTGAAGTCCATTTCCCCACCCCTTGATTCTAGGCTGGACTTGTGATTTTGCTTTGGCCAATACCATGTGACAGAAGTGGTGGTGTGCTAATTTCAGTACTAGACTTTAGAGGCTTTGTGCATTTCTACTTGCTTTGTTGGGATCCCTGCCTTTGCCATATGAGCAAGTCTAGGCTAGCCTGCCAGAGAATGACAGACCATCTAGACCAGAGCTGAGTCAGCTCAGTTGTCCCAGCTGAGGCTCCAGACATGTGTGAGAGCCCAGCCAAGATTGGCAAAACCAATCTATGTCTGAAAACAGATCCATGAAGGAATCTAACAGAAGAACTGCCCAGCTGAGCAGAGCCTAAATTGCTGACTGTAGTCACGAAAATAGTGCGTTATGCTGCTAAATTTTGAAGTGACTTGTTATATGATAGTAGCAATAGCTAACTGTTATATTATTTACTATGCATAATTAAAAATAGACTTATTCAGCAATCAAGGCAATCTTATAAAGCAATAAGATCCTTTTCACTGGGATCACAAGGCAGAGGCTCTGTGATTCCTGGACTGTACCTGTTAAATGATTGTGAGGAGAATTTTCAGTTCCACAATCCCAAAATTCTACTGTATGACAGTTTTATTCATCTCTCTAAATGCAGAAAAACACACTAAATGTGTTGTTCTCTTCTTCCCATAAATAAAACTTCTGCACATTAGCATTAAAATATTCCCAAGTAAATAAAAAATCTTTTGAGCTTCTTAGACTCGAGAAGCCAGCTGGCTGTATAATGAGAATATAACACAAGTAATAGTTTCTGAAACACAAGTATCAACTTCTAAGTCATGGTCATGTCTTTAATATCTTCCTACTGTTGCTGTGAGACCTCAGGCAAATTCCTTACACTTTTGAGTTTTAGTTACATGATTAGCAAAATAGGCACAGTAAACTTCTCTACCTTGAGACTTGGTATAATGTAATTACATATTTCTTCTAAAGAGCTGAAAACTCAAAATAGATTAGATACATACAACATACTATCGCACAAGGAGAATAAATCTCTTAAGGAGACTATCTTGGTAAATATATCACCTAAGGCATGAATATCCCCAAGTAAAAGTATCATTGAATAAATGATCAAGTTAGAAGACAAATGATCAAACTGACTAAATTATAAGATATGTATGACTGGGCATGGTGGTGCACACCTGTAATCCCAACACTTTGGGAGGTTCAAGCAGGAAGATAACTTGAGCCCAGGAGTTTCAGAACAGCCTGGGCAATATAGTGAGACCTTGTCTCAATAAGTAAATAAATAGCAAGCTGGGTATGGTGGTGCATGCCTGTAGTCCCAGCTACTCGAGAGGCTGAGGTGAGAGGATTGTTTGAGCCCAGGAGGTCAAGGCTGTGGTAAGCCATGATTGTGTTCACTTCAGCCTGGGCAACAAAGTGAGAGCCTGTCTCAGAACTAAATATATATACACACACACATATATATATATATATATATATGCTACTGTAGAAAACTTTATGTTTACACAGAATCCTGAAGAGAAATATGAGTTTTATTGTTGTTGAGTTTTTTGTTTGCTTGTTTTTTTGAGACAGAGTCTTGCTCTGTCATCCAGGCTGGAGTGCAGTGGCACAATCTCGGCTCACTGCAAGCTCCACCTCCCGGGTTCACGCCATTCTCCTGCCTCAGCCTTCGTAGTAGCTGGGATTACAGGTGCCCGCCACCAAGTCCGGCTAATTTTTTTGTATTTCTAGTAGAGACGGGGGATCAATGTATTAGCCAGGATGGTCTCAATCTCTTGACCTCATGATCCACCTGCCTTGGCCTCCCAAAGTGCCCGGCCTGTTGTTGGTTTTTTTGTAGAGACAGCATCTTGCTGTCTCCCAGGTTGGAGTGCAGTGGTGTGATCACAGCTCACTGCAGCCTTGAACTCCTGGGCTCCAGTGATCCTCCTGCCTCAGCCTCCTGAGTAACTGGGAATATAGATGAGTACCACCATATATGGCTGAGAAATATGAGTTAGTAAAACTTCTGAAAGAATAGATGTGGCTGAGAGTGGGTGAGGCCAAGGCGGGTGGATCACCTGAGATCAGGAGTTCGAGACCAGCCTGGCCAAATATCATGAATGCACATATATTTACATTCTGATGATTAAAAAAATATTTTTTTATGGCCGGGTGCAGTGGCTCATGCCTGTAATCTCAGAACTTTGGGAGGCTGAGGCGGGTGAATCACCTGAGGTCAGGGGTTCAAGACCAGCTTGGCCAACACAGCAAAACGCTATCTCTACTAAAATACAAAAATTAGCTGGGTGTGGTGGTGGGCACCTGTAACCCCAGTTACTTGGGAGGCTGAGGCAGGAGAATCGCTTGAACCAGGAGGCAGAGGTTGCAGTGAGCCTGAGCAACAGAGCAGACTCTGTCTCAAAAAAAAGAAAATTTGCTTTTTCAAGACGGGGTCTCTCTCTCTCTCTCTCTCTCTCTCTCTCTCTCTCTCTCTCTCTCTGTCTTTGAGGCTGGAGTGCAGTGGCATAATCACGGCTCACTGTAACCTTCAACTCCTGGGCTTGAGTTATTCTGCTCCAGCCTCCCAAGTAACTGGGACTACAGGCTTACACCACCACACCCAGATAATTTTTAAACATGTTTTTGTAGAGACAGGGTCTTGCTATGTTGCCTGGGCTAGTCTTGAACTCCTGGTGTCACACAATCCTCCCACCTCAGCCTGCCAACACGCTGGGATTACAGTGTGAGCCACTGTGCCCAGCCACATTCTGATGATTTTCAACATTTTATGATAGATGAAATTTTATAAAAGTGATAGTATAGGAAAAGTATTTTAAGTCCTCTGTTTACACAGAAGCTTAAGGCCTTGAAATGCTGTATCAAAAATGTGGCCAAATTACGACTCTTATTTTTTAGGATTGTCCTGGGAATGTTCATGCAGGGGCTGCATGATTCCTGAATTGGGTAAGATAATGATTTTTCCAGTTCAGAAATTTCTAGTGCTTGCCGCTTTGAATCTTGTTCATGCATTCACTAATCTTTTATTGAGCTCCAAGCCTGGGCCAGCACACTGTTAGGGACCACGCGTGCAAAGTTGGATGAGAGCAGTGCCATGGGACCATGAGCCCTCAGAACATCTTACCGCAGTTCATTTTTATGACTTGGCTTTGTTCTGGCAGACAGAACTGTTCAGCCATCTTTGTTCTGTCACCATGGGCTTTGGTATCAGACAGACTGGGCCCTTGTTCTAGCTCCATCACTGACTTTCTACACCTGCTTCCTTAAATGCAGATAATAATGCTGTCTACCTCGTAGGGATATTGTGAGAATCAGAAAAATGATGTGAGAAAAAGGATCAGGACAGTCTCTTCACTAAACCACTTGCTCTGATGACACATTTCCTCACTGTCCCTGGAGAGTGTCCCATGCATAAACCTTTCCTTCCTCCCTCTACCATCACCAATGGCCAGAAAAAATCAAACACCTGGGATTCTCTTCCTTCAGTGCTCTGTCTCTTCTAGGTAGGATATTCATCTACATCTATATAAATGTGTGAATAAGTGCTAACTTCATGTCATTTGTCCCAAGAGTAATGCATTTAACATGAGCTCCCTTGAGATGATACTTTTTCCCCCATTGAGATTGGTTATATTTAATACATATTTTAAAACTGGTTTTCTTTCAGCTTTATGAGAAGTTAAGGGAAGGGAGGGTAGTGGAAAGGTAAGGAAATAAAACAAGGATGAGAAAAGATTAGAGAAGAGAAAGGACAAATAGAGGGAGAAGGAAAGGTAGGCAGAGGAAAGGGGGGAAGAAACAGATAAATTGCTGCTGAAAGATATGTTCGTAGAGACTGTAGTGAGGAAAAGGCAGAAACAGAGGAAGAGAGTGAGAGAAAGCCACTCTTTCAAATTCTCATAAGAAAGAGAGAATTTGGCCTGGCACAGTGACTCACACCTGTAATCTCAGCAGTTTGGGCGGCGGAGGCAGGAAGATCACTTGCGTCCGTGAATTTGAGACAAGCCTGGGCAACGTAGTGAGACCCTGTCTCTACAAAAACTAAACAAAATTATCCAGGCGTGGTGGCTCATGCCTGTAATTCCAGTACTTTGGGAGGTTGAGGTGGGTGGATCACCTGAGATCAGGAGTTCAAGACCAGCCTGGCCAACATGGTGAAACCCCCATCTCTACTAAAAATACAAAATTAGCCAAGTGTGGTGGTGCATGCCTGTAATCCCAGCTATTCAGGAGGCTGAAGCAGGAGAATCACTTCAACCCAGAAGGCGGAGGCTGTAGTGAGCCAAGATTGCACCACTGCACTCTAGCCTGGGGGACAGAGTGAGACCCTGTCTCAAAACAACAACAACAACAAACAACACAAAAATTAGCTGGACATGGTGACACATATCTGTAGTCCCAGCTACTTGGGAGGCTGAGGCCGGGGAATAGCCTGAGCTCAGGAGGTTGAGGCTGCAGTGGGCTGTGATCACACCACTGCACTCCAGCCTGGGTGACAGAGTGAGTCCCTGTCCAAAAAAAAAAAAAAAAAAGAGAGAGAGAGGAAAAAGAGAGAGAGAGAGAGAGAGAATTGCTTGTATTCTCCAAGCCTGAGAAAGACCTGGCATACTGTCCAGCATACAGTCAGTGCTCAATATATATTTGCTGAATGAAAGAGTGTATGGAAGAGATAGTCAATAGCTCAATCTAACGTGTTATCTAGACATTCTAGTCCATCTTATTGTCCACTGGGCAGAGGGTATTGTACCTTAGCTATCTCTTTTAATCACTTTCCTTTAAAGGGGTTTTTAAACCATGGTTTATAGCTCCACAGTAGCTTTTTATTATTTAACCTTCAGTGCTTCCACTCCGAATGGGATCACCACAGCAGCCAATTAAGGGAGAAATCATTATTTGCATTTGAGCTCAAGTGCTCAAAGTAATAAGTATCAGTATGCTAGTGGGCAGGTTAATCCAAGCTTTAGATTGTATCCAGCCTGTGAAAGATGTTCCCTGATTCGACCTTAACCCAAAGCAATGGCCACACTGTCCGAGGTGTTAGGCGTCCCAGTGAGGGAGTAGTTTTAGGTTGGCAGCATAAGTTCATGACTATTCAGTCTTAACCAGATGCCAGCAGTGATGACCTTGTTAACCAAAAAGCATCTGAGACCGGTATCAATCAATTTAGAAGTTTATTTTGCTAAGGTTAAGGACATGCCCAGGAGGAAAACAAACAAACACAGAATTTCAGAAATAGTCTATGGTCTGAGGGCTTCAATATTTAAAGAGGGAATAGTGGGCTGGAGGGGAGAGAGGTGGTTACATTACTGAATCTATATGTTGCAAGAGAAAAGGAGCAGGTAGGGGAATAGTCAATTACGTATTCCTCTTATGCTCAGTAAATTGGAGCTTTACGTAAGATAAGGTGAACGTAGAGTAGCTACCTGTGGAGATATTTAACTTTTTATCTGTGGCTATCTGCTTAGGAACAAAAGGAAAGGCAGCTCTTGCACAACTCAGCTTTCAGCTTCATTTTTTTTCTTTTGGCAGAGTGAATTGGGGTCCTGGATTTTTATTTTCCTGTCACAACCTTCAGGTTCTACTCCATATAGACCCTTGGTTAGGGCTACTCTGGCCTTACAGGGCACACTGAGAAGTCTGACCAATAGCTGGTGAGATCTTAAAATGGGTCCTTGCTTCCACACCACTGGTCTAGTGGGCCCAAAGTAACATTTAGCCCTCAGATACCTCAGAGAGCTTCCAGCTGACCCCTAGTTTACCTGGTTAGCTTATATTTGTAGCTTTGCATCTGGGTTTTTTATGTGTGTTCCAATTCCTTGCTGAAACTTGAGGCTACCCCTTCTTGACTAATACCTGGAAGCGCTCATGGGTTTCTGCCTCATGTCCTCTTCCCACCCCTTAGTAACCAATGCCCTTCTAACCTAGAAGGACCACCATCATCCACCTATCATCCTAGCCCCCACCTGACAACTGTAACTATCTCTTCTCAGGAGTGGCTCCACCTGACCCTGTCTTTGTGGAACTGAGTCACTTGAATTTTTTTTTTTTTTTTAGACGGAGTTTTCGCTCTTGTTGCCTAGGCTGGAGTGCAATGGCACGATCTCAGCTCACCACAACCTCTGCCTCCCGAGTTCAAGCGATTCTCCTGCCTCAGCCTCCTGAGTATCTGGGATTATAGGCATGCGCCACCATGCCCAGCTAATTCTGTATTTTTAGTAGAGACAGGGTTTCTCCATGTTGGTCAGGCTGGTCTCGAACTCCTGACCTCAGATGATCCACCCGCCTCAGCCTCCCAAAGTGCTGAGATTACAGGGGTGAGCCACTGTGCCTGGCCACCACTGGAAAATTTAATCACCCTCATGAGATTTCACTTAGCCATGCTTGGATTTGGTTATTTGTACCTCTGCCTTTTCCTAGAGGGGCCTGATTCTTCTGTCCCAGCTTGCTTCCCACAGCCCCGAAGTTGGTTTATTCTTTTTTAAAAATTTTCATTTTATTTTAGATTCAAGGGTGTATTTACATAGGTGTATTGCATATTGGCAGGGACTGGGCTTCTAGTATACCCATTACCCAAATAGCAAACATTGTATTCAATAGGCAAGTTTTCAAGCCTCACCCCCACAGTCTCCCTCTTTTTAGAGTCCCCAGTACCTATGATTTACATCTTTATGTCCATGTGTACTCATGGACAAGTTCCCAAATACCTCAGTGAGAACATGCAGTATTTTATTTTCTGCTTCTAAGTCATTTCACTTAGAATAATGGCCTCCAGCTTTATCTATGTCGCTGCAGAGGACATGATTTCAATTTTTTTTTAATAATAGCTGTGGCTTATTTTCTCTCTTGGAAAAATCCTCTCTGTTGTCTACTCTGTTCTGAGGAATACAAAGTGTACCAAAAGGTATACTATAATTCAGCTTTCAGGGAAATTTCTCTGCTTCATTACCTTCCACCAACCAACCTTCCCATTCCAACTAAAAGGAT
>NW_012101274.1:22950-28977 GCF_000951045.1 Mandrillus leucophaeus | reverse complement strand
CTGAAACTTGAGGCTACCCCTTCTTGACTAATACCTGGAAGCGCTCATGGGTTTCTGCCTCATGTCCTCTTCCCACCCCTTAGTAACCAATGCCCTTCTAACCTAGAAGGACCACCATCATCCACCTATCATCCTAGCCCCCACCTGACAACTATAACTATCTCTTCTCAGGAGTGGCTCCACCTGACCCTGTCTTTGTGGAACTGAGTCACTTGAATTTTTTTTTTTTTTTTTAGACGGAGTTTTCGCTCTTGTTGCCTAGGCTGGAGTGCAATGGCACGATCTCAGCTCACCACAACCTCTGCCTCCCGAGTTCAAGCGATTCTCCTGCCTCAGCCTCCTGAGTATCTGGGATTATAGGCATGCGCCACCATGCCCAGCTAATTCTGTATTTTTAGTAGAGACAGGGTTTCTCCATGTTGGTCAGGCTGGTCTCGAACTCCTGACCTCAGATGATCCACCCGCCTCAGCCTCCCAAAGTGCTGAGATTACAGGGGTGAGCCACTGTGCCTGGCCACCACTGGAAAATTTAATCACCCTCATGAGATTTCACTTAGCCATGCTTGGATTTGGTTATTTGTACCTCTGCCTTTTCCTAGAGGGGCCTGATTCTTCTGTCCCAGCTTGCTTCCCACAGCCCCGAAGTTGGTTTATTCTTTTTTAAAAATTTTCATTTTATTTTAGATTCAAGGGTGTATTTACATAGGTGTATTGCATATTGGCAGGGACTGGGCTTCTAGTATACCCATTACCCAAATAGCAAACATTGTATTCAATAGGCAAGTTTTCAAGCCTCACCCCCACAGTCTCCCTCTTTTTAGAGTCCCCAGTACCTATGATTTACATCTTTATGTCCATGTGTACTCATGGACAAGTTCCCAAATACCTCAGTGAGAACATGCAGTATGTTATTTTCTGCTTCTAAGTCATTTCACTTAGAATAATGGCCTCCAGCTTTATCTATGTCGCTGCAGAGGACATGATTTCAATTTTTTTTTAATAATAGCTGTGGCTTATTTTCTCTCTTGGAAAAATCCTCTCTGTTGTCTACTCTGTTCTGAGGAATACAAAGTGTACCAAAAGGTATACTATAATTCAGCTTTCAGGGAAATTTCTCTGCTTCATTACCTTCCACCAACCAACCTTCCCATTCCAACTAAAAGGATGTTAACAATATTATGATACCTTTGTTTAAAATTTGTAAGTTTATCTTGGGGATTTCTACAATGAAAGTTGGACATGATCCATTTCTACTTTATACTCTGTATCTGGTGGAGACTGGGGGCTTGGTAAGTACTTCATTGATGACATTCATTGGTGACTGAATGAATGAACTGAAACATCTTAATAGTAGTTTTAAAAAAGGAATTTGGGAATGGTTGCTCTAGTACTTGTTAATGATTATCTAGTAGTTTTGTGGGATGGTTAATTCCATTTTATTTTTTTCCTGAGACAGACTCTCGCTCTGTCACCCAGGCTGGAGTGCAGTGGTGTGATCTCAGGTGATCCACCCACCTCGGCCTGCCAAAGTGCTTAGTTTACAGGCATGAGCCACTGTGTCCGGCCGATTAATTCCATTTTTAGTATGAGGTACTAATGAGGACAAGGTGGTAGTTTTATCACTGCCTAGATAATTTATTTTTGTATAGTAAAAGTATTTGTTTCACAGTCATACATGGTACTTTGCACTAAGGTAGTCATTAAATAAATGACTTCTCACAAGGCAGGATGAACAAGAGCATGGACATAGATGGTTTAGAGAAAACTGGGTTCCATTGCTGAGAAAATAATACACGAATGATCAATTAGTTGTTTTTATATAGGATAACATGTTATCATTATGAGAAACAAACTTTCAAAGAACAGAAAAACCTAATGTTACAGTAATAAAAAATACTTAATTTTTTTCTAACATCATTCTTTGATATTGTTCTCTAGCTTTTTATCCTGACCTATGTCAATGTCATGCTAGTATCTGAAGAAGTGGCTGGAACAAGGTCCCACATTTTAATACTTATGAAGTCTTTTGTACTCTTTATTGTCCTCCGCATAAATTTTTCCTTAATTTTTATAATATTTGGGGACTTTATTTATTTTTTCTTTTTCTTTTTTTTTTTGTTTTTTGACGGAATTTTCTCTGTTGCCCAGGCTGGAGTGCACTGGTGCGATCTTGGCTCACTGCAACCTCCACCTTCCAGGTTCAAGCGATTCTCCTGCCTCCACCTCCTGAGTAGCTGGGATTACAGGCCCGTGCCGCCACACCTGGCTAATTTTTTTTGCATTTTCAATAGAGACGGGATTTCACCATGTTGGCTAGGCTGGTCTCAAACTCCTGACCTCAGGTGATCTGCCTGCCTTAGCCTCCCAAAGTGCTGGGATTACAGGCATGAGCCACTGTGCCAACTTGGGGGCCTTTCTTATTTGAGGAAAGCTCCTGTTAGGATCTCAGATTGAATTTTCTTGAATTTTCACTTCCCTTTTTATGGATGCCTGGGGTCTCCAGATACCATCTTATATGTGGGTTTATGTCTTGGTGCTTTTTATTATTATTATTATTATATTTCTTACTGTAAGAAACATTGCTGACAGTGCCTTATTTCATTTGGCTTGTAAATGCTGATGCTTGCTATCCTCTGGGTCAGAGAGAGGTCAGTCTGTTCTAAAACATAATCGCTGGCTCCACCATACAATTGTGAGTTTAATTAGTCTCCCATACTGGTGTGAAGCACTGAATCTTATTGCTGAATGAGGCCTGGAGAGCGTATCTGTTCTGGTCCTGTCACCTTCTGGCAGGTGGGTTCCAAACCATTCAAGATAGGTGGCTGTTGGAACTGAATTGAAATAATCATTTAAAAAATCTTCACAGATTACAATTTGACAATCTCTCTTTGTATTTAAATTGAGTTATCACCCATTACCACCCTGATAACAAAGAGTTTCATTTTTTTGTCTCCATGAAATAAGTCCTATTTTAATAAAACTGTTCTCTCTTGTTTGCTCTTCTTTAATAAGAAAAACAATGAACAAAAATCTCTGCAAAAGAATGTCTTCTCTGCTTCCAGGTTATAGCTAAGTCATTTCTGTTTTCTCTTCTCTTTTTAGACAATAGGGCACAGTCTAAATATGAATCAGGTAGCTGGTATTAGTTTCTCTTACCTTGCTATGAGGTAGGTGAGGAAAGCATTTCAGCACACAAGCTTTAGAATGAATCCCACCTGTGCTGGAATCCTGATACTACCTATCAGCTTTGTACACTTGGGAAAGTTACTTAATCTGTCTAGTCCTCAGTTTTTCTCCGTGGAAATAATAATAGATTCTACTGTACAGGATTTTAAAGAGGATTTAATGAGTGTAAAGACCATTTGGACCAGGCACGGTAGCTCACACCTGTAATCCTAGCACTTTGGGAGCTGAGGCAAGAGGAATATTTGAGCCCAGGAGTCTGAGACCAGCCTGGGCAGCAAGGCGAAACCATTTCTACCCCCACCCCCAACAAAAAAATTAGCTGGGCATGGTGGTGCACACCTGTAGTCCCAGCTACTCAGGAGGCTGAGGTGAGTGGATCACTTAAACCTGGGAGGTGGAGGCTGCAGTGAGCTATGGTCGTACCACTGCACTCCAACCTAGGTGAAGAGTGAGACCCTGCCAAAAAAAAAAAGATGATGTTGTTCTAGTTACTACTGTTGCATAACAAATTATTTCAGAATGTAGCAGCTTAATGCAATTATTTCATCAGGTTCATGGATGTTATGCATCAGAAATGTGAAAAAAAACATAGTGATGAGAAGTTAACTCTGCTCCACAATGACTGGGGCCTCAGATGAGAAGACTGGGAGTCTTGGCTAGGGTGATTGACAGCTGCAGATTCCAATCATCTGGAGGTGTCTGCAATCACATGTCCAGCAGCTGATGCTGCCTGGAGCTGCTGAATGGGTGACTGCATGCAGCTTGGGCTCCCTACTAGCATGGCAGCCTTAGGACAGTTGAATTTAGTTGAATGTCTTACATGGCAATGTAGGGTTCTAGTGACAGTGTTCCAGTGGACAAGCTGACACTGCATTGCCTTTTATGGCTCACCCTAGGAAGGCAAGCAGTTATTTATGCTACATTCTATTTAGGACAAGCAAGTCACGAAGCTTGGCCTAGATTCAACGTAAGAGGATATAGACCCAACCTTTCAATGGAAGGAGTGTTGAAGAATTTATGACAAGTTTTTCAGACCATCATAGATTGTATATATGGCCTTAAGATTAATTGAGATCACCTAGGTAATGGGTGTAGCTAGAAAAGAGATGAGGTTCTGAGCCCTGGGCCACTCCAGTATTTGAAGATCAAGAAGATAAGGATCATCCAGTGAAGGAGACTGAGAATGAGTGGCCAGTGAGGTAGGAGAAAATCAGGAGAGTGCGGAAATCAAGTGAAGGAAAATGTTTTAGTTAAGAGAGGTGATCAGCACTGTGAAATACTGTTAAAGGGGCAAATGAGATGCGGATTGAGGATTGCCTATTAATTTTGGTAATGTGGAAGTCACTGGCAATCTTGGCCAGAGCAATTTCCAGAGTGTGGTAACTGAATTCGTCAACTTTCACCTCCTTGGCTGCCAGCCCCTATAGGTCCTGGGTGTGTCACCTCCACTCCCACCTCAGGACCAAAGGTTCACACTGGCTTAATTGGTTTGGTTTTGTCACCACATGTTGCAGTACAGTCTTTACCAAGTGTTTTCTGCTGATGGAATTTATGAAAGAATGTCACTTATCTTTGCAATGTTCAAATTTGCTAAGTAGCTCTAATAGCTGACAATATCTGTATTATAATGTTTGATTCTAAACATATTTTGGAAAGTTCCATTTATAGTAGAGCTTGTTTATGTAGAGCTTTAATGAGAGATTTTAAATGATAAATTTAAAGATAGGGCAACATGGACAAAATCCACTGACAAGCAAGTGGGAACTATTTGTCTGTATACCTAAGTAAACCTGCCCTAATGAGGGTTGGTTGGTTTTTTAACTTCTTGAAGAAAAAAATAAAAAAATTTGAAAAGAAAAAGGTAAAAACTTCTCCTATGTTAAAACAATACCACTTCAAAATCTACTTAATGGTTGTTCAGAGATAAAACATTTGTTTTATTGATTTTATTATAGTTTGGGTTAAACTGTAACTGTGTTGATTATATGTGTGCAAATTCTGCCTGTTTGCTCTTACATTCATTTCTTACCCATTGCCTGCTCTACTTTATCTCTGGGGACCACTCATGCAGCCTCCCTTTGAGAGGCTCCGTGTTAGCTGCAAATGACAGGAGATTTGTCATAAGAGGATTCTCTTCCCCTCTGTCTGCCTAAGGCAGCATCCCCAGTAGCACTTGCATCTCTTCTGTGGCTCCATCTCCCACCAGCCCTGGTTTTAGCTTCCACCAGCCTAGGGGTGGAAATAGCTTCCCGCTGCTGCCAAACTGGGTCACCTGACTTCCTCGCTCTTCCATCATCCATGGAACCATGGAACCATGTGTCAGAATTAAGGTTTCTCTGGTTTCGGCCGGGTGCAGTGGCTCACACCTATAATCTCAGCATTTTGGGAGGCTGAGGTGGGTGGATCATTTGAGGTCAGGAGTTCAAGACAAGCCCGGCCAACATTGTGAAACCCCGTCTCTACTAAAAATACAAGACAATTACCCGGATGTGGGCCGGGCGCGGTGGCTCACGCCTGTCATCCCAGCATTTTGGGAGACTGAGACAGGCGGATCAAGAG
Source organism: Mandrillus leucophaeus (assembly GCF_000951045.1). NCBI lineage: Eukaryota > Metazoa > Chordata > Mammalia > Primates > Cercopithecidae > Mandrillus > Mandrillus leucophaeus. The sequence goes on along the minus strand of NW_012101274.1, from coordinate 23,232 downwards.
GTCAGGATATCGAGACCATCCTGGCTAACACAGTGAAACCCCGTCTCTACTAAAAATACAAAAAGTTAGCCGGGTATGGTAGCGGGCGCCTGTAGTCCCAGCTACTCCGGAGGCTGAGGCAGGAGAATGGTGTGAACCCGGGAGGCGGAGCTTGCAGTGAGCCGAGATTGCGCCCCTGCATTCCAGCCTGGACAACAGAGAGAGACTAGTCTCACAAAAGAAAGAAAGAAAGAAAGGAAGGAAGGAAGGAGGGAGGGAGGGAGGGAAGGAAGGAAGGAAGGA
>NW_012101274.1:0-22900 GCF_000951045.1 Mandrillus leucophaeus | reverse complement strand
GAAGGAAGGAAGGAAGGAAGGAAGGAAGGAAGGAAGGAAGGAGAGACAGAAAGGAGGGAGGGAGGGAGGAAGGAAGGAAGGCAGGAAGGAAAAGAAAGAAAATTAGCCAGATGTGGTAATGGCGTGGGCGTGTGCCTGTAGTCCCAGCTATTTGGGAGGCTGAGGCAGGAGAATCGCTTGAATCAGGGAGATGGAGGTAGCGGTGAGCATGTGATCACGCCCCTGCACTCCAGCCTGGGAGACAGAGCAAGACTCCGTCTCAAAAAAAAAAGCTTTCTCTGGTTTAAATAAATACGTGATTTCTGCTTTTTTGGTTGAACCCTGACATAATCATGTACGTAGTTCTTTCTTTGCCCTGATATCAACTTCTAAAGCCCAAATATGTGAATTAACAACACATCCCACTTATTCCTTGTTACAATAGGAAGAGTTGCGTTTATAGAACCTGAAGATGTTTTATACCTCACTTGCTTTGTGGTTAAAGCCATGGGCACTGGCATGAGACAGGCCTGGTACTGACTTGTAGCTCCTGTGTCAATCACTAATTGTGTGATCTTTCACAAGTTAAGATCTCTAAGCCTCAGCTTCTTCCATCATCTATGATATAGAGGTAATTTCCCTACTTCATATGGTTATGATGATTGAATAAAACATGAGCTCAAACTACCCAGGACAGTGTCTACAGGTTGTTAAGTGTTCTGTAAAGGAAGCAATTATTAATCAGAAAGTTTCTTTTTTATATATAAGCCCTTGCAGTTGATCTCACTCATGTCAGGAGCCTGACATGAAGAGAGGACAGGCATTTGCTGGCATTTTATCTTGGGAGGGTACTAAGCCAAGTCATTCATTTGCAGGGTCAGGATGTGGCTAGGCTAAAAGGAGATGTGGTAAAACATCCTCAGTGCTATACATTAAGCCCTACTGTGGCACTCACCTTGTTTTTGGCTCCGTTCTCCAACAGTGATCCTATAGTTACTCTGAAGTTAGATATACCAAGGTGAGAGTGAGGCTGACTGTTAAAAATATTAATTGGTGGATTAATTCTCCTGCTTTTAGCCCTGAATTGGAGGATTAGTTGAAGAGAGCTCGTACTGGGGACTAGGCTTAATGATTTCTGTCCTGCCTTCTTCTTTCCACCTTCCTACCTTCTTGTCTTCTCCTGTCCTCTTTCTTTTCTGAATGGTCAGATTAATTCCCAGCATCTTCATAAAACATTCTCTGATTATTTCAAACAAATTGGGCATTTGCAGTGGCATACATCTAATCTCCAGGCCCCCAAGCAGAATTTCACAAAGAAGACCTCCTCCAGGCTATTTTTCCCCAAAGAATATCCTGTGAGGCAGCCTGTGGCACTCTTGTTTTGCAGGAACACCTCAAGCACTGTACGGCTGCTGGGCTGCGCCTTTCTTTGGCTTAAGACCGGTTTCATTAACAAGCATGTTCACACTTCAACTGGAACATTTAAAATAACACCCGCACAATGCGTTTAGTGTCTAGTTAATTATTAAGTCTCTGAGCTTGAATTATTCAAGCAAAATTGATTGGGTTCAACCTCCTTCCTTCTCTTTGTGTGTGTGTGTGTGTGTGTGTGTGTGTTTTTAAATAAAAATAAATTCTCCTCTCTGCTTTCTAAATAATGTGGAAAGGGTTATTTAGCAACCATCAATACCCTGGACTGTGGGTGGTACCCAAGTGCTAATAGAATTGGTAGAGAACTGACAGCTTGACTCTTTTGTTAAAAAAAAAAATGTATCTACATCTCATATACTTCCATTGTCAATTAGCATTTATTGAGACCTAACACGTTTTAGGTTCTCCTTTAAACTTCTTTTTAGTTATTTGTAAGTTGGAAAAGTAGGTATCTTGGAGTCAGTTCTTTAGTTTACCATACTTGAAAAAGGAGAAGAAATTGCTTCCTTCTTTGCTACCGCATCTTATGGTCAAACGAAACTGTTAAAATTGGCTTCACCATTAAAATCCATATTGTTGAAGAATATTTGTTGAGCTGAAAAAATGTCCAAAATATATTGCTAATTTCAAGCAAGAGGCTATAAAACTGTCTTTTATTATGTATCATTTTTGTAAAAGTGCATAGGAAAAAGACTTGAATAATAAACACCAAAATATTGCTTATTATCTGTGTTAGGATTAAACTTTTCTTTTTGCTTTTCTACTACTTTTAGAATTAGACAACACACACCCATATAAAGATGTCATGGCTGGAAATGATTGACCTTTTGTTTGAATCTAAGTATTATTCATGTCAAGACCGCATTGAAAATAATGCTGTTCTTAAGCCAGGCAAGTGTAGACGTTGCAAGTGTAGATTTCATAAAAGATTCGTGCTATTTCGTGAATCACAACTTGAATCGACTTCTGTTAGCCTTCATTTTATGTCTAGGCCCTCATTTCTAATTCTTCCTCAGCTTCCATATTATCAAGATGTAAGATGCAATTGTGGGCATTAACATAGAAACATAACCGCCTCGCAGGTGTGGGGACGGAATATAAAATAATTGTATTTTAGAGAAGGACCATAAAGGAGATGGCAATCTTAAGAGAAAGTAACAGAACTGCAACGACCCAGTTTTGTGGTGTTAATTTAAATGTGGCATCTTCCATGAGAATTTTTTAAAGGGAGCTCTCCTAAAACCGAGATTCACAAAAACCTGGAAGGGCCTTACAAGCATCAGGTGCCCTAGCTATTCAGTGATTTGCCTTTGTTGCCCTAATTCCTGCATTGTGCCACTGGGTTACAAGTGTGTGTGCGCGTGCACACGGGGGTGTAGGTTTGATGACAGCGGTGAACTGCCTTGACTGCCTTCACAGGCTGAATCTCCCGCAGGCGGTAACCATGGCTAGGGAAAAACAGGCAGCCGCTAGGACAGTTCTGGAGGAGACACTATCAGGCTCCCGTAGGGAAACTTTTGGGAATGGAGATGGGGGATTCCATCCTTTGCGTGCAGACCCAAGACTTCGATGGTAGCGCGGACATGTCTGTCATTGTTTTTGTCCTGGGAAATGACACACGAAGTGCTGTAATTAGATAACTAAGAAATGATTATTCTGGAGTGTGCGCGAACCGAATCTGGGGGGTGGGTGGGGAGCAGGTAAGGGGCTGAGAGACAGGCTTCGTCTTCTCCAGCTCTGTCGGAAGCCTAAAGCCCGCTGCTTCTGGGCGCCTTTAACAAACGCGCCAGACAGGTGATGTCTCCGAGGACTAGGCAGGAGCCCCGCTTCGCTATCTGCACCAGAAGCCTCGGGGAGCCGGGGCCACGGCGCAGCGGTGGCGCAGTTTCCACCCTGCGCCCCGTCCTGCCGCAGCTCCCGGCGCGGCCCGGTCATCCCGCCTCCATATGCTCCGCCACCGCCGCCCGGGCCTCCCCCAGCCCTCCCGCAGCTCCGCATTCCACGCTGCGGTAACCGCAGCCTCGCCGCCGAGGCGGTCCCCACCCCTACTCTCCGGCTGGCGCAACCACTCGCGCCCAGAGCCCGCGCCCCCTTGGGGGCCTCCGCTGGGCGCGCCGGCTGGACCCCGCCCGGCTTGGCCGCCGGCTGGGGCTGAGGCTCGGGCAGGGCGGGGGCGGGGAGTGGAGGGCGTGTGCGCGCGCGTGTGCCGGGGCCGGGGGGCCAGGCCGCCATATTGGATCCAGACTCGTCCGCCAGCCTCCGCCTGCGTGCGGCGGGACTGGAGGAGCCTCGCGGAACCCAGGGCGCGGGCGCGAGAGGAGAGGGAAGGCGGGGGAGGGCTGGAAGGGAGAGGAAGGGAGTGGTTGGGAGCCGGACTGCCGCAGCCTCTGGTCTCCTCAGCCGCGGAAGCGACCCCTCCTCCTGCGCCTCGGCCGCCTCCCTCCTCGCTGAGGAAAGATGCCCTTAGCCCAGGGGTGTGAAGAAGGGGGAGAAGTAGCTGCCAGAGCCGCCCGCGCCGCCGCCGCAGCTGCTGCGGCTCTTGTCCTTTGAATTCAGAGAAGCACCCCCCCTCGCCTGGGGCGTCGGGAGCCTCCGGCGCGGCGGCCGCGGTGTGGGTGTGGGGGAGACGGGGAATCTCTGCCTGGCGCGGCGCGGCTCGGCCCACGAGTGACCACCGACATGGAGCGGGCTCGGGCGGCCAAGTAGCCCCTTCGGAGCCCGGTGCCAGTGCCGCCCGCAGCCCGCCTTCCACCCCCGGCCGCGCCGCCGGTCAGGCCCTAGGGAGAAGCCTGGAGAAAAATGAGGAGTTTTCACCGGAATCCGTTGAAAATAGGACTGACTGCAAAGCCTTAAAAAAGAAGGACCTCGGGAGGAGAAACGAAAAGCGTCCTCCGGGCAAGACTTGGCGTGCTCCGAGCCGAGGGGCTGTTCAGGGACCTCGCCCCCTCCCTTTCCCGCTGGAGAAATTGCCGCTGATGCACTATCCAAGTGGTGGTTGGGAGGATTTGCAGCAACATATTTGGTTTTCCCTCCCCCTTCTATGCATTCTGTTTTTTTCTCCCTTTTCTGTTTTTCTTCCCGGGAAGTGAATTGCTGATGCAAATCGGACTTTATTCATTAGTGATGCAACTGGATTCGTTTCAGGATTACGTTGCACGAGTTGAATTTTGAATGAAGGAGAAGAGTTTTTTTTTTTTTAAAGAAGTGTTGACTCTCTAGTTCGTTGTACTTTTAATTATTTTATTTAAATATACGACTTAATTGTATTATTCTTTAAAAAATGCATTAAGTATATATTTTATGGTAATTTACCCTCAAAATATATGTATATGGGTGAAATTGAAGACGCTTCAGTTAAGTGAGGTTACCTGTGTGTTGGATGTTTAATTCAGCACCAGCATTGCGTGACAGTTGTTTGAATAACAAAGTGGTTTATTTTTAAAACCATACCTTTTAAAATTTAGGTTCAGATAATAGTAAAAGTCATCATAATAATTTAAAGGAAAACCAGCAGAAATCGAAGCAAACATGTCTGGAGAAGTGCGTTTGAGGCAGTTGGAGCAGTTTATTTTGGACGGGCCCGCTCAGACCAATGGGCAGTGCTTCAGTGTGGAGACATTACTGGATATACTTATCTGTCTTTATGATGAATGCAATAATTCTCCATTGAGAAGAGAGAAGAACATTCTCGAATACCTAGAATGGGGTAAGTTTGTAATTTTTAGATAAACTCTTAATCGTTAGCTGGTCATTATGATTTAATTGGTATAGAGAGTTATGAGTAAACTCCGTTGAAAGAAAAAATACAATAAAAAAATAGACACTAGTTATTCAAGATTTCTGCTAGTTTTTGGTAAATATTTTCCCAGGAGTAGAACTGTGCTGCTCAATTGTTACCTTGATTTAAGGCCTAGCTAATGTGGAACTTGGCGATGAAGAACTTACATTTTTAGGTCAACAGTAACATATTTTAAATCAATTCTGTGATGGGCAAAAGTGGATTATTGGTTACAGTTGCCTAATACATGGCACTGTAATAGTCCTTCATTTGAAAGGCATTTATTGGTGGAAACATTCAGATTATGGAAATTATTCTCAAAATGGGAGGAGATGTAATATCTGTGTTTACCTTAGGTCAACAGGAAGCTGAAGGTGGTGATCAGTGGGTTTTTTTTCATCTCTACATAGTACAAGCAAAGGAAACTGCTAAACATGGACTTTCCAAAAATTATGTTTGTAAGATTAAATGACATAAATAGTTTTAAAATTTTGTGATAGTAGTTGATGGAGAATGTTTGGGGGCAGCTTACACTTGAGAGATTTTACTCTAATTTAAATCTAAACTGGTTAGATTTTTGGCTTCATTCTTCTAAATATAGATGTGATTTAGAAGACCTACTGTATTGGAATAGATCAATGATGTGAGCAAACGCTCCATGACCTTCAAGCTTGAGGGCTTGGCTCAAGTTCTTCAGCGTCTCCTGTTATATACAGGGTACACTCTAACGTCCAGAAGTTCACTGTTGCAGTAAGCAAGCATCGTCACCCAGATCTGTCTGTAGTAGTGGTACGTTGGCTTTTGAAGGATTTTGGCCGAATGTTATTTTGTACCTTTGGAAATCTAATTTTAGTTTGTTCTTATGCTAAGTTCTTACGCTAAAATATCTTCGTTCCCAAGTAAAACTTTATTTTCCTGAGGTAAAAGTCGGGTGCTGATTGTGTCTTTTTTTTTTTTTGGATTTGAAATTTATTCAAAGTTAGTTTCTCAGGTAAACCACTGATCCAAGAATGCCTATAAGTAATAACTTTATTCCATTTGCCAGTATAAGAAGATTTCTAGCAAAGTGATGTCATAAGGTTTAAAAAATATGTAAATGTGAGTAGAATAACTCTTCAAAACAGACTGCCAGACTCACCCTGGGAATGTAAGCAATCTAAACCATCTTTCAAGTAACTTCTCACTTAAGAGCGAGACAGTTTTGACTTTGGTACTGGTTTTGTGAGTATATGTCTTTTATATGTTGAATAAAATATTTTGTAAAGCATATGTAGTTTTACATCCCATGTCTCTCAAATTCAGAAATTCTGTAATGTTAATTTTTTTTTTTTTTTTGAGACTTAAAGGGTTTTGGTACTTTTAGAGTTGGAACCTGAGTTCTTAAGTTATGGTTCCTTAGTGATACTCTAGTCTGTGATTTTTGTCATTTAGTGAATTCTTTCCTATCTGTGAAGCTATGGGAGAACTGTATGTACCAGTAGTAAATATAATTTTAAATGATTTATGACAAAGAGAAAACTGTATTCTCCACTGCCTTCTGATTATTAGAGTTTAGGTAAGTAGTTTTATGCTATGAGATATTTTGCTGTGCTAGAATAATTTATATGTATTTTCCATTAAAGTATGTTTCTCTTGGATGTTGTTTCTTATATATCTATAAAAACACCTTGTTTATGTATATTTTCATATAAGCCAAATATCAAATAAGTATTTGGCTGAATTTTATTTTTATTAGTGTAGAAGTTTGGATAAGGAGTAAGAAAAGAATGGAAAAGGCTGTCAGGAGTTGTATAGTGAGTAGTGTTTGATGTCTTTAAGTTATTTCAGAATTTAGATTAAGAATGCCAGTCTCTTTAAGAATTGAAATAGATCATATGTTCTTCATATGAATTGATTACTACATTTTGGGGAAATGTCCTATTTTATTTTAATTACCTAACAATATGTGAAAATCAGTTAAGACTACGAATATTTCCAGATTGTGAATTGACCTCAGTTAAATGTTTTAAACATTATTTTTTGGGACTCTGGTGGAAATTTACAGGGATTGTTGTTGGGGTTAAATTTGATAATTTAGATTTGCCTTAAATGGTGTAATTTTAAGTTTGATTTTTAATAATTCAAAAAATATCCTTTTATTTAAATATTTAAAAGATTATTTGCAACAGGAACACAGTATAAATAATACAATTTCTTACATATTTGTGTTCATTATTTATATTAATGAAAGTGTCAGCTAGATGCTACTTATTTTTATGCTGATGATAGATTACTCTTAGATGGAGTCAGCCAAGATTCTTACCGGCTGTATTCAGCTTCATTTATATCAATTTCATTTTATTCCTAGTTTTAGTCCATTTTATTTTTATATTGGTACAGTTAATGTTTTGTTCATAGCAGTATCATGACAATAAGAAAACTGACAATTCAAAGTCAGATACGTTGTTTTTCTTTGACAGCATTTCTTGCTTTTGGTGCTGATGGCTTGAGGGAGGAAATAAGTGGAAAGAGAGAGGATTAAGCCAATGAACACTAGAGCACGGGAATAAAAGTGCTTTAAGACTATAGATCACATTTAAATTTAATAAGATGTATTATTTTATTTATAGTAAATAATATTTGAAAGACTTTTGTCTGCTTAGTTTTAAGTTGTTGAAATGATTATGTATGTTTGTGTATACAATAATAGTCTGGATGTCAGCATAACTCTAGAATAAATTACAGTGGAGTTGTAGAAGTAAAGATAACTTCCACATTGTAAACTAATTTGCTAGTAATGACTGAATTAGTATATCATTATTAAATCGGCCACACCCTACTTTTAAATGGGAAATTGGAATTTTAGGGAATTACTTACCAATTTACTTAATAAATGTAAGATAATATTACTTAATACAAAATAAATATGCAAGGCTGTCTGTATGTGGATAACTGTATTTTGATGGTTTTTGAATATTGGACTTTGTAACATAGAAATTATCACTAAAAGTAATTTTATAGCTTTTTCAGATTTCATATATACATAGAGAATAGTCTGTTTAATAAATTTGTACCTAGAACATATCAGCAGGTACTATGCTTTAAGCTTTTCTTTTTATTAGAATAGTCATAAAGCTGTTCACTTTTTTTTTTTTACACGAGGGTTAATTAAGTGAGGTGTTGATGGATCTGTATCTTTTCTAGGGTACTTTTGTTCTTCACATCTGCTGTTCCTCATTGTTAGCTTTTCCTGAGTAGAATTTATTAATCAGTTCGAATTATCAAAATGTTTATTTGATACAGATGATTACATTTATTTTATTTAAGTTCTCAACTAGGATAATCAGCAATATTGGTTGGGTCCTTGTTTCCTTTATACTAGCCACCTAATATTCTATTCTAGGAATGATAATGAGTAAGTGCAATGATTTTATCCAGTACAATGCTGGCACATGGTAGAAGCATGTTCAGTAAGTGTAATGGCTATTATTATAATATTTCTGTTTGTCTCTCTCTTTTTAAGAGAAATTACACTTAGAGGTAGTTGCCGGAAGATACTGGTTACTGGCATTCATGATGGAATAGCGTAAGAGTGATGCTGTTGATAAAATTACATCTAGGAAAAATTCCCTAGAAAGTAGAGTGAACTTAGATATAATGAACTAGTGCTGTCAAGCCCTAAAGTCTTTGAAATACTTGATGTTCATTAGTAATTTTTTTTGTTATTAGGAACATCACCCTTTTTATTTTATGTATTGATTTATTTTAGAGACAGAGTTGTATTATAATTTCTTTGTTTTTAGGAGCATCACCCTTTTTATTTTATGTATTGATTTATTTTAGAGACAGGGTTGTATTAGTCTATTCTCGCATTGCTATAAAGAACTACCTAAGACTGAGTAATTTACAGAGAAAAGAAGTTTGATTGCCTCACAGTTCCGCAGGCTACAGGAGGCATCCATGGGAGGCCTCCGGAAACTCGCAATCATGGTTAAAGGCAAAGGGGAAGCAGATCCCATCCTACGTGGCTGGAGTGGGAGGAAGAGAGGGAAGGAGGAGATGCTACACGCTTTTAAACAACCAGATCTTGTGAGAACTCACTCACTATCACAAGAACACAAAGGGGAAGTCTGCCCCCATGATCTAGTCACCTCCCACCAGGTCCCTCCTCCAACACTGGGATGACAGTTTGACATGAGATTTGGGTGAAGGCACAAATCCAAACCATGTCAAGGGTCTTACTATGTTGCCTAGGCTGGTCTTGAACTCCTGGACTCAGAGATCCTCCCCCCTCAGCCTCCTGAGGAGCTGGGATTACAGACAGGCACCACCACACCCAGCTTTTTTAAAGAAATAATCTATTGCTTTATGAGTGAAAACAGGAAGTCAGGATTAACACTTTAGGAATGTTAGAAATATATTTATTTTATATGGAAATGTAAGGCATACCTTAGTATAGCAGTATATAAAAATAAATAGTGCAGTATGTTGGAAATTTTATGAAATGTCCCGTAATTCCTAGGACTTGAATACTATAACACAGTAAGCTCAGGCTATTTTAGGATAAAATAACTTAGCTCAAATAAATATTTTATTGTACCACACTTCCATGCCAATCAAAAATTTGTTCCCTGATCATTTTCTTATTTGGTACATTTATTGACAGTATGTTATCTATGTAGCTCGTTGTTTTCTCCTGCTGGTTGTGATAGGTTTTAAAATCAATTATTAAGTCTAACCAGCATTTAAAAAATTAAAGACTAGAATAGAAAATACAAAGTACATCAAATGCAGGAGTAAGTATTGTTGTGCAAAACATTGTGTTTTTCTGTATTTCTTGTTCCCATACTTCTTACTATAGGTTGAGATAAAAAGAGTTTGAAATACTTTAGTGTAGGTGCAGCTATACTGTGTTGACTGTTAAACAGTGAAAATATTATAGACAGTTGATTTTATCAAAAAGGGCACACAATAGATTAGGGACTTACTCAAGCACCTAGTGAAGGGAAAGGGTAGGTATGGACAAGATGTAGACTTGGAAATAGATGGGAAGAGGAGACATGGGGTAGGGAGAACATGAGAGTGAGTAGGGAGAGGGAGATAGAGAATGAGAATGAAGACCATGTTCCCGAGTTGCTGCTTCAGTCTGACTTGTTGAATGATTGGGTATTTTTAATTTAAAAGAACTTAACGGGCAGAGGAGTTAATTTCACTCTTTTGTATTTCTTGCGATGATTTATTGTCTCTTCTTTTGTCATTTTCCTTTTCTGACTTTGGGCTAATGGGCGTTGACTTTGATTAATTGTCAGAGGTATATAAGTTTTTGAGTTTGAGTGATAACCATATGACCTATAAACAAGGGTAGTAGTTTCTTGGTTTTAGCTTCCCATCACTTCAGCCGAACTCTAGGGTAGATGTAGGTGAGGATTTGCTAGTTCCATCAGATTTTTTCCCATCCCTTGTTGCTCAGGAAACTGCCAGTGATAGGGACTTCAAGATTTAGGTATCGAGGACCAAGAATTGCTTAGCTCCTGTTGCCCTATCTTGATGGGTCAAGAAGTCTTATCATAATAATTATTATGAAAGACCATCATGGCTTACTACAGCCTCAACCTCCTGGGCTCAGGTGATCCTCCTGTCTCAGCTTCTGAAGTAGCTGGAGCTACAGGCAAGTGCCACCATGCCTAGCTAATTAAAAAAAATTTTTTTGTGTGGAGATGGGGGTCTCATTGTGTTGCCCTGGCTGGTCCCAAACTCCTGACCTCAAGCTATCCACCTGCCTTGGGCTTCCAAAGTGTTGGAATTGCAAGTGTGATCCTCTGCACCTGGTGTGATTTTTGTTTTTGAATTACCCACACTGTAAGTATAGATCATCCCAGACACAAGTTTTTTGTTCTATATAAAAACTCCTTTCCAAATCAAGGGGGCTTCCTTTTCTTCCCCATTAATGGTGAGTAGAGCTCCAGGATTATTCTATCTAGCTAGCTTCTACACACTTCCTTCCTGTGACTGTCATCTCTTTTTCTAGTCAGTAGGTAGGGAATGGCTAACCTTCTATTGGCTAGTGTTTCTTTATCTGTCATAGTATGAGAGCAGCACTTTAGCTTTCATGTTAACGGGACACAAAGACTTGGCTTCCCCTTTCCAATCCCACTGTTTGCCTTTATTCTTCCTCATGGAACTGTTTGCTTCTCTTTTGGGATTAGGGCCTCTTCACTCTAACCTCCCTCCCTAGTTTCAAAGTGTATTCTGGAAATCCATGGGATATTTAATAGATGCTTGGGCAAGGGGAAAGGTTTATATGAATAAATCAATTTGGGAGATGATTTTAGACAACATTTAATGTTAAAAATACGGCAGATTATCCTAGAATTTATGAAGTTTATCTGACTATGGAATAAGCTTTTTTTCAGAGCGTCTGGAGGATGGCTGGTAACCAGTGTTTCATAGAATACACTTTGGGAAATGTTCTTCCAGTATAAGGTCATGGTTTTCCTTGTAACTTCCTGAGTTGCAGGGTTAGAAAGAAATATTGAGAGATATTTGGGTTATTGTGTGGATTGGAGAGAGAATCCAAATCTGAATAAGTTGTTTTACTTAGTGGCTGTGAACTTCATTTTCTGTGTGAAAGTCATGTGCACTGAAAGATAAATTTAATCATGTTGGAATAACATGAGTGATGCTGTTGGTAAAATTACGTCTAAGAAAAGCACCCTAAAAAGTAGAGTGAAATTTGACATCATAATGAACCAGTGCTGTCAACTCCTAAACTCCTTGAAATTACTAAACTCCTTGAAATTACTGAGAGATCTCTTAATTATGACCTTTTCCTGCTTTAATTAAACTTGCTTTTCTTTATGTGTAGTCGTTCACATTAAATATAGAAATTCTTACTTTTATTTTTTACATCTTTTATTACTATAGATTTTGCAAAACTATTGTCTATCTGAAAAGATTGCATTCATTACTTTGTGATTTTTAAGAGGAAAATATGGACTCATAGTTTTAAAATCCTGTTACAGTGCTAAGTATTGTTTTTTGCCGTGTAACACATTTTTGCTAGGCCATTGGTTTCAGACTTTTGGACTAGTGTGGGAACTTTACTACTATTTATTATATCCATGAAGCACTGTGTTTCCAGTGCCAGCACCTATTTATATATACTGTTAAGGAAACTAGAAAATACATACTTTTATTAAGGAGAAAACATACATAATTGGTGCTATTTTGGCGTTATGTGAACAATTAAAACTGTGGTTACTGTTAATTTTTGTTCTGGGTTTTGGGGAGGCCAGATAATAATCATAGAGGACAATCTAATTTCATTTTTTAAAGACAAACAGCATATAGGGGAATAAAATTAGTTTTCTCTCTCTTTTTTTTTTTTTTTTGGTAGAGATAACGTCTCACTATGTTGCCCAGGCTGGTCTTGAACTCCTAGCCTCAAGCAGTTCAAGCACTTGGCCTCCCCAAAGTGCTGGGATTACAGATGTGAGCAGCCACACCTGGCCTTTTTTCTTTTTTCTGATTTAGATGTATTTTTCTCTTTAACTGTTCCTCACCAGTGCCGTTCTTCCCACCCCTGATCTGATTATACTGGAAAGTACTATTTATATGGATGAAAACAATCTTTTGAAAAGATTGTGAATTATTTCAGTCATGTGCAATCATTTGTTAACTTTCAGTTTTATTTCAGATTGCTTAAACATCACTGTAGGCTTAATCAATGAAAAAAACACCTTTTATTTAGTTTGGTCTTTTCATAGTGATAACACTTAATCCAGTTTCCTTAGAGTTTCCATGGTGAATATCCACAAGTAGAACACCTAACCTGAAATGTTTCTGTTCTAAACCAATATACTGGAAAAGAGCAAGGGGTTTTGGATTAAGACTGACTACTTTGTTTATTAGCTGGGTGATTTAGTTATTTAACCTCCCTATGTCTCTTTGTGAAAAATGGACATAAGACTAATAGTTTACTTTTCTAAAAAGTTAAAAGTTGGTTTAGGATTCTTCCTTTTCTGGTGATTTATAATTGTATTTTGTCAGCTTATTTCCCATTCTGGTTTTTTTTTTTTTAAGAGTTTAAGAGATGGAGTCTCACTCTGTTGCCCAGGCTGGAGTGCAGTGGCGTGATCTCAGCTCACTGCAACTTCCACCTCCCAGGGTCAAGCAATTCTCCTGCCTCAGCCTCCCAAGTAGCTGGGACTACAGGTGCATGCTGCCATGCCCGGCTAATTTTTTTTTTTGTATTTTAGTAGAGACAAGGTTTCACCATGTTGCCCAGGCTGATCTTGAACTCCTGAACTCAGGCAGTCCACCAGGCTCGGTCTCCCAAAGTGCTGGAATTTTCGGCGTGAGCCACCGTGCCCGGCCTCCCATTCTGCTTTTAAAAATTTCTGTCTAGCCTTATGATAAAGGAATAATTAAAATGACATTTATTGGTAAAAACTGAAATGCATAGCTATACTAATATAAGGATGTAAATAACTGTTTTACTATTAACATACATTCGTAGCTTACTGATGGTATTTTATTATATTGGGATTGAAGATGCCAATATCTCTGTGTGACTATGCAAAAAAATTTTATAGAATAAGCTTTTTGCATTGGAACATTTTGTTGTTATATAATTATTCTTCAGTAAATATCAAGTTAATGTTCATTCGTCCGCCATCAACAATGAATATGAGATGACTAATAACATTTTATTTTTCTATTTATGTCCAATCTGCGCATCAGTGGTAGAGTTCTGGACTTCAATGCAGAAGGTTAAAATCATCATGAAAAATTATTGATGTGTTGTTCATTTAGGACTTTTTATGTATTAAAGATTTTGCAGCACCCATAAATGTATTTGTGACCTGACAGTACCACAAATGTGTGGTGTGGTATGTAGAAACTTAATGTATACTAGTGTTTCCTAGATTATATTTCAAGAGATATAAATGAATATTCTGAAAATTCAGAGTTCAGTGGATATGTAAGATTGGAAAATAGTGCTTTTTGTATGCCTCTTTGGATATTACAAAGCACATTATCATAGAAAAAGTTTCAAAAAGTTCAGTGTAGAAATCGTTTAAACTTTGTTTTACCTAGAATTTGCCTGAGTAATTTAACATTGGAACTCCTTATGAAGAACAGCTGACAGAGTTTGGGAAATGCTGGTATATAGTTAACCATAGGTAGTGTGAGAGCCTTTAAATTGGTTGTGTGACAGAAAGTGGTTAATAAATTCTTCTACCACACAAATTGTCACAATTTATATCAATTTCCAAACAAAGGCAAACGTTTGAAGGTTTGCCTTTATCCTTGCCATGTTTTTTTAGCGTATCTGTTTATGTCATCTAAGCAATATTAAGTTGGTGTGGAGTTTTGCATTGGGTGTGTATATCTTTACAAACAAAGGACAATGAGACTTGATACATGCCTTCGAGGAGTTTATATGTGCAATTTCTTGGTTTGCAAAGATGCACCTGCTAACCTAGTGATTTTCTTTTTTTCCAGTAAAGGAAAAACATAAACATAAAACATAATTTATTATGTTCTAATCCAGTACCTCTCTAACCATTGGTACACAATTTGGGATCAATATTGTCATGGCTGTGAAATAGAACAGTGCTAATTAGATTTTATGAAAGTCTTGTAAAAGCAGTATAGTTGTCTTGCTACAGCAAGAATCCCATTCTTAAGTATCATCATTTACTTGGAGTGGCTAATGCAATGCCCCAAGTTGACTCAGATACTATTAAAAGCACTCAAGCATCTACTTAGAAGTGGTATGCCCTGGGATTTAAAAAATACTTGTTTGAAAAGATTAGGAAAAGCCCCCACTATGAAAAGTGACTAAAACCCCTTTTTCAGATTGTGTTGCTAGCTACATGATCTTGCCCTGAGCTAAAATCATAACTAAGAAACATTTAACAACAGACTAAGTTCAGATATGTGAGAAGCTGACATATGATATCATAAAGCTTTTCCATACCCTCTACTTATAGAGATTCTCCTAGAGTTTATGGTTAAAACTACAATAATATTTTCAGGCCTAGTGTAGAATCTGTTTCTGCCTTTTTGCTGTGTGCCTTCGTAATGTGCTACTCAGTTCAGACTAATGCATGCTAAGCTGACAGTTTCTTCTAAGAGTCCTTTGCTGTGTTATGTTGCTTGAAGTTGTGATTAAGTGTGATCATCATATTTGTCTCTTCTGACTCTGTGCCTCTGTTAATCCCAGTTAAGTGTAGTAGCTCATGAGTTCTGGTTTTATTCAACCTCTGTGTGCATCTGACTCAGTTGACTTCTCTGTATGAAACGTGTACAAATGGATTACCTTCCTGGATCTTACTGACCTTGTTAATCATGTTTGTTTTTCCATTAAATGTTAAGCAGTAACAACTTCCTTATTACATGTGCCTCTAACCTGAAAATATTGTGAATTCTACACATCCAGGACCTTTGTAGAAGGAATTAAAAAAAAAAAAAAAACCACTTATAACATGGTCCTTTGATCATGTCAACATCCTGCTTAATATACTTCAATAACTACTGAAAGCTTTCAGAATGACATTTGAACTCCTCTTTAGTGTGGCATACAGACTTTTTAATATGATCCTTGTTTACTTCTCTTTTTCTTCACTTTATTTATTTATTTAGTTTTTTGAGATGGAGTCTCGCTCTGTCACCCAGTCTAGAGTGCAATGGCATGATCTTGGCTCACTGCAACCTCCGCCTCCTGGGTTCAAGTGATTCTCCCACCTCAGCCTC
The DNA here is from genome assembly GCF_000951045.1 of Mandrillus leucophaeus. Taxonomy (NCBI): domain Eukaryota; kingdom Metazoa; phylum Chordata; class Mammalia; order Primates; family Cercopithecidae; genus Mandrillus; species Mandrillus leucophaeus. The sequence continues at coordinate 6,972 of NW_012101274.1, read as the reverse complement.
CCGAGTAGCTGGGATTATAGGCACCCACCATCATGCCTGGCCAGTTTTTGTATTTTTAGTAGAGTTGGGGTTTCACTATGTTGGCCAGGCCGGTCTCAAACTCCTGACCTCAGGTGATCCACCCGCCTCAGCCTCCCAAAGTGCTGGGATTCCAGGCATGAGTCACCGCTCCCAGCAGATGCTATGATATTTTAATGTCGAAAAGGTGGTGTCAAATTTGATGATGGTGATGAAGAAAATAATTTTCATAATCCTTAAAGTATATCAACTTTGTTGAAAGAGAATAAAGTCGGCTTAATAAGAATAACATCTAAAGGTATGCGAGGACGTAGTAATCCTTGAAAGACCAACCTTGAGAGACTTCTCTGACAGCAAGAAAAATAAAAGAGTAAACAACAAGAAATGAAAAGGAGGTTTCTTGAGACAACAAACCACAATGAAGACATTACACAAATGTGAGTTACTTTTATCCTACCCATTTTGGGATTAAAAGAGTAATCTATAAAGAGTAATGGATTTAAGGTTAAAAAATGTTTGCCTCAGCTTCCCAAAGTGATGGGATTACAGGCGTGAGCCACCGTGCCTGGCTTTTTCTTCACTTTAAAACATTTTGAAATAATCTCAAGTTTATAGAAACATTGCAAATATAGTACAATTTTTTTTCCTCTTAAACCATTTGAGAGTAAGTAGCCTACCTAATGCTCTGTCATCCCCAAATATTTTCTGCATTCTTCTACGTAACCACAATACAACTATTAAAATGAAGAAATTAACATTGATGTATATTGTCATCTAATCTTTAGGGCTGAATTGTTCAGGCAGGAGAAGGGAATGACTGCTTATTATGTATGTATGTGTATATGTGCAATTTTATATTTATTTTCCACTGTCATCTTAAAAATTATTTAAAGTTCTTTAAGAAATTTACCTATAGTAAAATTCACTTATTTTGGTGCGCATCCTGTGAGTTTTAACAAATGTAAAGTCATGTGACCACTACCATAGTCAAGATACAGAGCAGTTCCATCATCCCTAAAATTCTCTTGTGCTGTTCTTTTGTCCCACACTCATCTTTTACTCCAGCTATAAATGAATTTGACTCTTTTACTCATTAAACCATGACTTTGATCATTCATGACTTTTCACGTATTGGTTAAATTGTTTGGAAATTCCTCTTTCATTGCACCCCATAGGAGACATTTGGTAATGTAGGTTGAATGAATTATGCCATTGTACTTGTTATATGCAAGGCTAGAAGCAATAGCTCTAATCTTGAAACATTGTATGAAACTCGTATTTTTAATGCCAGGGACTTGTTTCTTCTTTGATTTACCCTATTGTAAAAAATTTCAAAGTAATTTTTTCCTTAAAATTATTTAATAATTAGAAATAGTGATAATAAAAATTCAAAAGTAATTTTTCTGGTTTTTTTTTTTTTTTCTTTTTTTTGAGACAGAATCTTGCTTTGTTGCCTAGGCTGGAATGCAGTGGTGTGATCTTAGCTCACTGCAACTTCCATCTCCTGGGTTTAAGCGATTCTTCTGCCTCAGCCTCCTGAGTAGCTGGGACTACAGACATGTGCCACTATGCCTGGCTAATTTTTGTATTTTTTGTAGAGAGGGGGTATCGCCATGTTGACCAGGCTGGCCTGGAACTCCTGGCCTCAAGTGATCCGCCCACCTTGGCTTCCCAAAGTGCCAGGATTACCGGCATGATTACAGGTGCCACCACATGTGGTCAAAAGTGATTTCTTATATGAGTAGTCGTTTATTATCCCCTAGCAGTTGGCAGTTTGTAAACAAGTACTTCATGGTGGTAAGGTAAGGAGAAGAGCCGGGCGTGGTGGGTCAAGCCTGTAATCCCAGCACTTTGGGAGGCCGAGACGGGCGGATCACGAGGTCAGGAGATCGAGACCATCCTGGCGAACATGGTGAAACCCCGTCTCTACTAAAAAATACAAAAAACTAGCCGGGCGAGGTGGCGGGTGCCTGTAGTCCCAGCTACTCGGGAGGCTGAGGCGGGAGAATGGCGTGAACCTGGGAGGCAGAGCTTGCAGTGAGCTGATATCCGGCCACTGCACTCCAGCTCGGGAGACAGAGGGAGACTCCGTCTCAAAAAAAAAAAAAAAGAATATGGAAAGTTTTACTAGTTAACCTATCAAGAGCAAAGGTGGGGTAGAGTTCTCGGTTTAGTGGCTCTACGGTATTATCAAACATCCAAAGTCTTTCAGTCTCACTGATGTTGTAGTGTAGACTTTTTTTTTTTTTAAATTTTTGAGACAGAGTCTCACTCTGTCACCCAGGCTGGAGTGCAGTGGTGTCATCTCTGCTCACTGCAACTTCCTCCTCCTGGGTTCAAGCGATTCTCCTGCCTCAGCCTGCTGAGTAGCTGGGATTACAGGAGCGTGCCACCATGCCTGGGTAACTTTTGTATTTTTAGTAGAGACGGGGTTTCACCATGTTGGACAGGCTGGTCTTGAACTCCTGACCTCAAGTGATCCACCCGCTTCAGCCTCCCAAAGTGCTGGGATTCTAGCTGTGAGCCACTGCGCCCAGCCTAGACTTCTTTTTTAACACTGTTTTCCCTCAGGATTATGGGACGGCACCAGAGCAACATGATTTTTGTTCAGGTGGGGAGGGGAGAGAGAAGCTACCTGTAGCCCTCTGATTTCATGGAAGCACCTAGAAAATCTTCCCTCCATTCTCAATGGCCAAAATTAGGTCTCCTGTCTATTCCTGAATCAGTACAATTGGTATTGGTGCCAATAAGGTATTGAGGTATATGGGCTGTGTATGGGAAGTGCAGTGATCTTAACAAAGTTAGGATTCTGTTCAGGAAGAGGGAATGGATTCTGTCTACAAGCAGTCTCCCCTGTAGTTGGCTTTGTGGCGTACGGTTTATTTGTAGCATTTTCGAAAGGAATTTGTAGTGCTACAGTAAAGCTTTATGCTATACTTTGTGTTTCCCCTCGCCACCCCACCACCTGTAACTAACACCTTCTCTAATAATGTGTTTCTGATTTAGGGATTCTGGGCCAGTGTTAGTGTGTGTTAGAGAGGAAAGGATATTTATATAATTAAATATTAATTTTAAAATTATAAAGTCATTAAAATGATATGCCATCCTTTGTTGGCATATCCCTCCTCTGAATGCCTATAAAATTTGTTTATAGTGCTCACTTGGAAACAAATATGAATCTTAGATTATTTATTGTCTTTTTATGTATGTCATACCAGGATCATTTCTTGTATATCCAGGACAAATCTATTATATCTGTGTTGTTGGTGATATCTGCAGAAGATGTTGTTAAGAGAAGATTTGAAGTCAATTCAATAAATTTTTTAAATGTACAGTAAAGTATTATGTTTATAATGGAGTGTAGCAACAATGAAGATGAACAACATGTGGTTCCTTCCCTAAAGGAATTAAACAGAATTAAATGTAATAAAAAGGGCAGTAGAGAGAGATTACTTTGGTGTGGGGAGTAGAAAGGCTGAATCATGGAGATAACATTTTGAGCTTACTCTTAAGGAATTAATGTTTTGTGAAACAGATAAAAAGGCGCATTTTAGATGGAAAGGAAGCTCAAAGGCATGTGCTAGTAGCATAGTACTTGGGAGCAGTTGAGGCTTAGTGGGAAATAAAGTTGAAATGGTGGATTGGGGCCATTTCAGAAGGCTTACTACTTAATTTGAATTTGACCTGGTGGACAGTGGGAAGCCACTGAATATATATATTTGTTTTTATTTTTAGAGATAGAGTCTTGCTGTCACCCAAGCTGAAGTGTAGTGTTGCAGTCATAGCTCACTGCAGCTTTAAACTTCTGGGCTCAAGTGAGCCTACCAGTAGCTGGGACTATAGGTGCACACCACCACGCCTGGCTTTTTTTTTTTTTTTTTGTAGAGACAGGGTCTCACCATGTTGCCCAGGCTGGTCGGGAACTCCTAACCTCAGTAGTCTTCCCACCTTGGCCTCCCATGTATTTCTTTTTAAAGCAAGAAGACTTGCAAATTGTTTTCTGCTGAAACATAAGTACCCTTAAGATTTGTTGTCTTTTGCCATGATATAATGTTTGTGGAGTACACACGTTAATTCATGTATTTTATAACAAATATCTATTGCATACCTCCTATGATAGACATCAAAATCTGGAGATACAACAGTGAACAAGACAGGCAGAGTCTCTGCTCTCATGGAGCTTACATTGTAATTTTGGGGGAGGTCAGGAAATACACATGTAAATAAGGTTATTTCAGATAATGGTAAGAGCTATAAAGAAAATAAGAGGATGATGTGACAGAGTGTTTTGGGTGGTAATTTAGATGAGTTGGTTAGTGAAGACCTCAGAAGATTTGATGTTTGAACTGATGTTAAATGAGAAGGTGCCAGCCATGTGATGATCTTGGGTAAGAGCACCGTAGGTAGAGGGAACAGTAAGTGCTGGGTCCTTAAGATGGAAAAAGGAACAGAAGGAAGACCAGTATGCCTGGATCAGGGTGAGTTAAGGGAAGAGTGGTAGGGTATGAGGTTTCTCCTGGAAAGGAGTTTATATTTTACTCTAAGGGTTAAAGCCAGTGCAGAGTTTTGAGCAGAAGGGTGATACCTAGATTTATGTTTTGAAAGGGTAACTGTGGTTGCCATGTAAATAAAATCATGCCAATTAGGACCTTTGTAGCAGTGCAAGTGAGATAGTAGTGCCTTGAACTTGGGCTGTAGTAGGGGAGATGGAGATTTGTGATACCATTTTTGTTTAGTTATTTTTGATTTTGAATTATTATTTTTTTGAAACAGAGTTTTGCTCTTTTTGCCCAGGCTGGAGTACAATGGCATGATCTCGCCTTACTGCAACCTCTGCCTCTCGGGTTCAAGCAATTCTCCTGCCTCAGCCTCCCAAATATCTGGGATTACAGGAGCATGACACCATGCCTGGCCAATTTTGTATTTTTAGTAGAGATGGGGTTTCACCATGTTGGCCAGGCTGGTCTCGAACTCCTGACCTCAGGTGATCTGCCTGCCTCAACCTCCCAAAGTGTTGGGATTGCAGGCATGAACCACCACGCCTGGCCTTAAAAATTTTTTTTTGAGACCGAGTCTTGGTCTGTCACCCAGGCTGGAGTGAAGTGGTGCAGTCTTGGCTCACTGCGACTCCTGCTTCCCAGGTTCAAGTGATTCTTCTGCCTCAGCCTCCCCAATACCTGGGACCACAGGTGTGCGCCACGCCCGGCTAAGTTTTGTATTTTTAGTAGAAACGGGGTTTTGCCATGTTGGTTAGGCTGGTCTTGAACTCCTGGCCTCAAGGGATCCACCCACCTTGGCCTCCCAAAGTTCTGGGATTACAGGCGTGAGTCACTGCACCTGGCCAATACCATTTTAATTTTAAGATTTTTCATTTTTTTATTTTTTGAGGCAGCATCTCCCTCTGTTGCCCAGGCTGGAGTATACTGGCACGATCACAGCTCACTGTAGCTTAGACCTCCTAGGCTCAAGTGATCCTCCCACCTCTGCCTCCCGTTCACTTCCGATTGCTTTTATTATTTCATGAAGTTGATAAAATGTAATCAGCTGAGGATATTGGGAAATAATGGGTGATTAGACATTTAATGAGAGAAGATAAGATTTGTGTGTTTTTGCGGTTCCACAGACCATCCCCATGTTGGTGCTTTACTAGGAGGACTGATGGGACAAGCATGTAATGATACTCATAGTTTAGTGTTCATTACAGTGAAAAGCTACAAAACAAAATCAACAGAGGGAAAAGACTAGTGGAGCAAAGCCAGAGGAAACAAAGTGCATACTTCCAAGGATCCTCTCCCATTGGAATCATACAGGACGTGTTTAATCCCCTCAGTAATGAATTTTAACATATAGTGTGAAGTATTGTCTGCCAGAGAAACTCGTTGCCCTACAGTTTTGAATAGCTAGAAGAAGAATGTTGAACATTACCAACACAAATAAATGATAAACGTTTGAGATGATGGATGTTGTAATTACCCTGATCTGATCACCGTACGTCTTATGTATTGAAACATCACTGAAACTCCATGAGTATGTATAATTATCTGTCAATTAAAAACCCTGGGCACTGAGTTTATTTTTTTATTGGTGGCTAGTCACGTAGGAACCCTCTACCTAGCACATACTGAAATTCAACAAGGTTGAAGATTCAACAGGGTATTAAGTAATTTGGTCATAATCATATTGCTTTCCACTGAATTCTAAAATCAAAATTCTAACTTTGTTAAAACTTGTGAAGAGAATTATCAGGGTAAGAAGTATTTTAATTGAATTAATGATATTAATTGAATTATTGTTCCTTCTAGACTCCCAGAAGGATAGTAGATTTTCAGCATAAATTATATTATTTGCAGAAATAGTTCAGGTACAGTGAGCCATTCTTATCAGTTAGGATTGTGGGAACACTCCCAAAATCCAACTTCCCAGATGCCAGCCATAGACCAACCTTGCAAATAGGCCTTGCTAAGTAAAAAATAGCAGTCTCAGGTCTGTGATGTAACTCTTCCGTACAATTTGAAACAGTACTTTTGGAGCATTGGAGAGAGACCATCCTAGGAGAGAGTATTCAGATTGTCAGGAATGTGTGTTCATGTAAAATGTGCGACAATGACTTTTATCCGCAAGCATTGATACAGTTTGGAAGTTTTTCCCCTCCAAATCTCATGTTGAAATGTGACCCCCAATGTTGAAGCTGGGGCCTAGTGGGAGATATTTGGGTTATGGAGGCAGATTGTTCATGAATGGCTTGGTGTCCTTCCTGTGGTAATGTGTGAGTTCTTGCTGTATTTGTTCTTCTAAGATTTGATTGTTAAAAAGAGCCTGATACCTCCCCACTCCCCGTTGCTCCCCCTCTTGCCATGTGACATGCCAGCTTCCTTTCTCCATCTAACACTGCAATTACTTTTGCACCAACCTAATACTATGAATGAAAGCTGCTTGAAGCCCTCACCATAAACA
>NW_012101273.1:175582-178630 GCF_000951045.1 Mandrillus leucophaeus | reverse complement strand
TTGGTCAGGCTCATCTCGAACTCCTGATCTCAGGTGATCCACCCACCTTGGCCTCCCAAAGTGCTGGGATTACAGGCATGAGCCACCGTGCCCAGCGGCTCTTTAAAGTTTACAGAGAAAACAGAAAGCAGCAATATGTGACTGAGTCTGCATTTATTTTTATTAGTTAATTAATTATTATTATTATTATTTTGAGATAGAGTCTCGCTCTATTGCACAGGCTGGAGTGCAGTGGTGAGATCTGCACTTACTGTAACCTCTGCCTCCCAGGTTCAACCTATTCTTCTGCCTCAGCCTCCTAAGTAGCTGGAACTACAGGCATGCATCACCATGCCTGGCTGACGGTTTTGTTTTTTTTGTTTTTGTATTTTTTGTAAACTCAGGATCTTACTATGTTGGTCAAGCTGTTCTTGAACTCCTGACCTCAAATGATCTGCCCACCTTGGCCTCCCAAAGCGCTGGGATTACAGAAGTGAGCCACCGCACCCCACCCTTCCTTTTGCATTGTAAGTACTTCAGCATGCAAATAATTACCTTGGATAATCAAGTTTCTGTCAAAAGAACTTATGTATATTTTAGTATTTATCATTCTGTATTGCTAAATTTAATTCTACCTTTGTGTCCAACTTTCATGTGCTCCTAAAATGAGCTTTACTCTGAACAAATCTATGTGTACTTTTAACTGAAAATTTAAAAAATAAACCTTTGCCAAAGCAAAAACAAAGCAATGAATCTCGAGTTACAAATAAAGACAATCCTGAGTCAAAAAGAATGACAAAAGGTTTATTTAGCTGTTAACGTAATTTACATATATTTCAAAAAAGCAGAGAAAAGTATCTACATACAGTCTAAATGCTTTAATAAAACAGATGAACAAAATATCCTCCCTTACTTTCATGTATGTGAATAAAGCCTCTTATTTTTAATTTACATTTTCTCCTAAAACAACCAGGTCACTAAACATGTTCTTGAACTCTTGGACATCTGAATTGTGAACCTAAAAGAATGTTTACGGTAAAAAAGCAGAAGAGAGAAAGGTGTTATAATAAATTGATGGGTGCACATAAATAAATCAAGTTGTCAGAGATCTATGAAGAGAATGAGATACTGACACAATAATAGTGGGAGTCTACAACACCCACGGGCACTAACAGACACATTATTGAGGCAGAAAATTAACAAAGATATTAAGACCTAAACTCAACACGTGACTAAACAGTCCTAATAGACTTCTACAGATCTCTCCATCTAAAAACAACATAGTATAGTCTTCTCATCATTACATGGCACATACTCTAGAACCACACACAGAGGCCACAGCTTGATAAAAATGTAATTCAATACAAAGAAAATCACTTGAATCATACAATTACATGGAAATTAAACAACCTGCACTTGAATTACTTTTCGGTAAATAATGAAATTAAGGCAAGAACCAAGAAGTTCTTTGAAACAAAATGAGAACAAAGATACAACATACCTGAATTTTTGCAACACAGTTAAGGCAGTGTTAGGAGAAAAATTTATAGCATTAAATGCTTATATTGAAAAGTCAGACTTCAGTTTAACAACCTGACATCATAAATAAAAGACTGAGAGAAGCAAGAGCAAATCAACCCTTTAGCTAGCAGAAGACAAGAAATAAGCAAAATCATTTCTGAATGGAAGATTTTGACATGAAAAACTATACAAAAGATCAAGAGTTGCAGGAGTAAAATCTTAAAAAAAAAAAAAGAAAAATTATCAACAAAATATTGGCAAACCAAATTGAGCAGGACACCAAAAACCTAACCGACTATGATCAAGTAGGGCTTATTTTGGGGATGCAAGGCTAATTCAACATACGTGAGGTGGGGTGTGGTGGCTCACGCCTGTAATCCCAGCACTTTGGGAGGATGAGGCAGGTGATCACCTGAGGTCAGGAGTTCAAGACCAGCCTGGCCACCATGGTTAAACCCCATCTCTACTAAAAATACAATAATTAGCCAGGAGTGGTAGCTGGCACCTGTAATCCAGCTACTTGGGAGGCTGAGGCAGGAACCTAGAGGCAGAGGTTGCAGTGAGCTGAGATGGCACCACTGCACTCCAGCCTGGGCAACAGAGCGAGACTCCGTCTCAAAAAAAAAAAAAGAAAAAAAAACAAAAATCACAGATGAATTAAAAATGTGATCATCACATAAACAGAACTAATGACAGAAAGCACAAAATTATGTCAATAGATGCAGAAAAGGCTATCAATATAATTTAGCATTTTTATGTTAAAAAGCCTCAACAAACTAGGCATGGAAGGTGCATACTTCAAAATAATGAGTTATCGGCTGGGAGCAGTGGCTCACGCCTGTAATCCCAGCACTTTGGGAGGCTGAGGCAGGAGGATCACGAGGTCAGGAGATCGAGATCATCCTGATTAACAGAGTGAAACCTCGTCTCTACTAAAAATACAAAAAAATTAGCCAGGTGTGGTGGCGGGCGCCTGTAGTCCCAGCTACTCGGGAGGCTGAGGCAGGAAAATGGTGTGAACCCAAGAGGCAGAGCTTGCAGTGAGCCGAGATCGCACCACTGCACTCCAGCCTGGGTGACAGAGCGAGACTTCGTCTCAAAAATAAAAAACAAAATAAAATAAATAATAATAATGAGTTATCTATCACAAACTCACAGCCAACATACTGAATACACATAACCTGGAATCATTTTTCTTTGAAAACTGGCACAAGACAAGGATGCCTCCTCTCAACACTCCTATTCAGCATAAAATTGGAAGTCCTGGCCAGAGCAATTAGGCAAGATAAAAAATAAAAGGCATACAAACAGGAAGAGAGGAAGTCAAAACTTATTTCTGTTTACAGATGACATAATGCCGTATCTGAAAAACCCTATAATCTTGGCAGAAAAGCTTTTCAAACTGACAAAAAATTTCAGTAAAATTTCAGAATACAAAATAACTATACAAAAATTAGCAGCATCCCTGTAAATCAAAAAAAAAAAAAAAAAAAAAAGCAAAAAGACAAATCAAAAATGGAATCCAATTCACAATCACTACAAGAAGAA
>NW_012101273.1:168719-174918 GCF_000951045.1 Mandrillus leucophaeus | reverse complement strand
TAAAATGGTCATACTGCCAAAAAATTACAGATTTGCTATTTTTATCAAACTACCAAAAGTATTTCTTAACAGAATGAAAAAAACAAAACAACAAATTTTACAATTGTGGAACGAAAAAAGGGCCCAAATAGCCAGGCTAATCATAACCGAAAAGAACAAAGCTGAAGTCATTACATTGCCTGAATTCAAACTGTACTACAGGGTACAGTAAACAAAGCAACATGGTACTGGTACAAAAACAAACTCATAGACCAACACAACAGACAGCCCATAATAATGCCACACACTCACAACTATCTAGTCTTTGGCAAAGTTAACAAGAGGAATCTGGAGAGAATTCCCTATTTAACAGATGATACTGGAATACCTAGCTAGCACTATGTAGAAGATTGAAACTGGACCCTTTCATTATACTATATACAAAAATCAACTCAAGATAAAGATTTAAATGTAAAACTTCAAATTATATATTTTAAAAAATCCATGAAATACCATTCTAGACATAGAAGCCGGCAAAACTTTTAAAATAAAGATACCAGAAGCAATTGCAACAAAAGTAATAATTGACAAATAGAAGCTAATTAAGCTAAAAAGCTTCTTCACAGCAAAGGAAACCATCAACACAGTAAACAAACAACACACAGAATAAAAGAAAATATTTGCAAACTATGCTTTTGACAAAAGTCCAATATCCATAGGTAAACAAGTTTACAGAAAAAAAAAAAAGACCTCACTAAAAGGTAAACAAAAAACATGAAAAAGATTTTTTTTTCAAAGAAGACATACATGTGGCTAACAAGCATATAAAAAATGCTCATCACTAATCAATCATTAGAGAAATTCAAAGAAAAACCACAGTGAAATATCATCTCACACCAGTGAGAATGGCTATTACAAAGTCAAAAGATAACAGATGCTGACAAGGTTACAGAGAAACAGGAATGCTTATACCAGTGGGAGTGTAAATTAGTTCATTATAAAAAGCAGTGTGATGATTCCTCACAGAACTAAAACAGAATTACCTTTTGACCCAGCAACCTCATAATTGGGCATATACCCAGTAAAATACAAATTATTCTATCATAAAGACATACACATGTTCATTGCAGTACTATTCACAATAACAAAGATATGGAATCAACCTAAATGCTTCTCAATTGTATACCGGATAAAGAAAATATGGTATGGCTGGCCATGGTGACTCACACCTGTAATCTCAGCACTTTGGGAGGCCGAGGCAGGTAAACAGCCTGAGTTCAAAAGTCTGAGGCCACCCAGCGCAACATGGCAAGACCCCATCTCTACAAAAAATACAAAAAAAAAAAAAAAATTAGCCAGGCCTGGTGGTGTGTACCTGTAGTCTCAGCTACGTGGGGGGCTAAAGTAAAAGAGGATTGCTTGAGCCTGGGAAGTTGAGGGTGCAGTGAGCTGAGATCATGCCATTGCACTCCAGTCTGGACAACAGAGTGAGACCATGTCTTCAAAAAGAAAATAAAATAAAAGGTTTAGGCCAGGCGCAGTGGCTTACGCCTGTAATCCCAGCACTTTGGTAGGCCAAGACAGGAGGAACACAAGGTCAGGAGTTCGAGACCAACCTGACTAACATGGTGAAACCCCGTTTCTACTAAAAACACACACACAATTAGCTGGGCGTGGTGGCAGGTGCCTGTAATCCCAGCTACTCAGGAGGCTGAGGCAAGAGAATAGCTTGAACTCGGGAGGCGGAAGTTGCAGTAAGCCAAAACCATGCCACTGCACTACAGCCTGGGCAACAGAGCCAGACTCCATCTCAAAAAAACAAAACAAAACAAAAAATTTAGTAAAAATAAAGTATGGGCCAGGCGCAGTGGCTCACGTTTGTAATCCCAGCACTCTGAGAGGCCGAGGCGGGAGGATCATGAGGTCAGGAGATAGTGACCATCCTGGCTAACACCAGTCTCCATGAAAAATACAAAAAACTAGCCGGGTGCGGTGGTGGGCACCTGTAGTCCCAGCTACTGGGGAGGCTGAGGCAGGAGAATGGCGTGAATCCGGGAGGCAGAGCTTGCAGTGAGCGGAGACCGCGTCACTGCTCTCCAGCCTGGGCACAGAGCAAGACTCCTTCTAAAAAAATTAAATAAATAAATAAAATAAAGTATGGGGTCCGGGTGCAGTGGCTCACACCTGTAATCCCAGCACTTTGGGAGGCGGAGGTGGGTGGATCACTTGAGGTCAGGAGTTGGAGACCCCGTCTCTACTAAAAACACAAAAATTAGCCAGGAGTGGTGGCGCACACTTGTAATCCCAACTACTCAGGAGGCTGAGGCAGGAAAATCGCTTGAACCCAGGAGGTGGAGGTTGCAGTGAGCCAAGATCGTGCCACTGCACTCCAGCCTGGGAGATAAGAGAGAAACTTCATCTCAAATAAATAAAATAAATATCATAAAATACTGTGTGGCCGTTAAAACACACGCACGCACACACACACATACACACACACAGAAGATCATGTCCTTTGAAGCAACATGGATGAAGCTGGAGACCATTACTCTTAGAAAACTAACGCAGCAGCAGAAAACCAAATGCATGTTATTCTAAGTAATGGCTGAGGATGGGCACAGTGGCTCACGCCTGTAATCCCAGCACTTTGGGATGCCGAGGCGGGCGGATCACGAGGTCAAGAGATTGAGACTATCCTGGTCAACATGGAGAAAAACCTGTCCCTACTAAAAATACAAAAATTAGATGGACATGGTGGCTCAGCCTGTAGTCCCAGCTCCTCGGGAGGCTGAGGCAGGAGAATTGCTTGAACCTGGCAGGCGGAGGTTGCAGTTAGCCGAGATCATGCCACTGCACTCCAGCCTGGCCACAGAGCAAAACTCCATCTCCAGCAAGCAAACAAAATGCATATATTAATGTAATTCAGCATACACATATCTTATTAATAATAGCTAACTTGTACTGAACAGTAACCATAACACAATATATGTCTGTAATGAATTTAATTCCCACAGTAACTTAATAACGTTGGTATTATTGCTATTTTCATTTTACAGAGGAAGTAACAGAGCCACCAAGAGAAATGACTGGCTGACAATAGCAGAGCCAGTAATAAAACATGAGAAACTTTGTCTCCAGAGATAACACCCTTGAGTACAACAGTAACAACCGTTCAAACAAAAAAAATTTTTTAACAGTCATTTTTAATAAAAATTAACAATAATTGAATAATTGGATACATTGTCATTGTTATATGTGTGTGTGAATATAAAAAAAAAAAGTTACCTAAAGGAGAAATAATTTAAGCCAGAAAAAAGATAAGTTAGTTAATATTTGTAATAAATATAATTGGAAAGTATTTAATTATTATTTGCAGATGATATCTTTGTTTACTTAGATAACAAAAGCAACTAAAAGACTGTTTTAAAAGTCTATTGAGATGGTAGGCAAAATTATAAGATAATCCCCAGGATTTCCAGTCTGTTGCACACCTGCTGTGCAATTCTTTTTATCTGAGTGTAAAAATATGTGTGAATGTGGTGGGAAATCTCTCATAAAATTTGGTTACTCATGTATTGTCTTTGTGTTTATCAAAAGACGCATTATCCTGATTGGGCTGAACTTAATCAGGGGTGTTTTTAAGAGGAAGAGATACATCATAGAAAAACACTCCTGCTGACCTGGAAGTGAATTCTAATTGGGTCGTGTTGTAAGTACTTATAGTGGCCACACGACAGAAAATATATTTGTGTATTGTCATCATTCCTGCCTCTTGCATGTTGCTTGTAGTAGAGAGGGCAGGAGGATCCCATGGCAGAGGAATAAAAGAGGTTCTTATTCCTGCAAGAAATAATTACCTCTCATCTGAGCTAGATTAAGATAAACAGAGAAGACGACAACATGACTATGTCCATGGCAGGAGAAAGAAAATCAGGCTAAAAGGGCTCACTGGCATCATGGAGCAATATTTAGTAAGCTATAGTGAATGATCAGCCTCTGAGATATCAATAGTCCACCAAGAAGGCTGAACTTATTCTTATTCTGATTAAATCAGCATGTGTGCCCTATTCTGGTTGCCCAGTTTTACCACCATTACAGAAATTACCATGGAGACCAGTGGGTACCCTCCTAGAATTAACATTATCATGAAAAAGCATACCTAATTGTTTTTACAGTTGAAAAATCTTGAAAGCCTAATAAATGTATTAATAATGAACTTATCCTCTGCTAATTTTAGAGGAATTCTACTATACTGTAATACAATACTGAACTTTAAACACCTATATGCATATGCATATATTTCTTTTTTTGTTGTTTGGTTTTGGAAATAGAGTCTCACTCTGTCGCCCAGGCTAGAGTGCAGTTGTGTGATCTCGACTCACTGCAACTTCCACCTCCTAGGTTCAAGCAGTTCTGCTTCAGCCTCCAGAGTGGCTGGAACTACAGGTGCACACCACCACACCTGGCTAACTTTTGTATTTTTGGTAGAGATGCAGTTTTACCATGTTGGCCAGCCTGGTCTCAAACTTCTGACCTCAAGTGATCTGCCCGCCTTGGCCTCCCAAAATACTGGGATTACAGGTGTGAGCCACTGCACCTGGCTATAATATAAATGTTTCTTGACTTCATGACCAAATATGTAGATAGTTTCCCTTAGATTAACATGACAAAGTAACAATTAGAGAAAACATTTGAAATGAGATAAAATTAAAACTACATTTTTTCAATGGCTTGGCATAATTGCCATGCTTTTTGAAATAGCCAGATTACTAAATAGAAGCAAAGACAAGATTTTGCCTTTGCTCACTTATTAAGTTCTTGACCTTTTAAAATCTAAAATCCTGGCTAATGAATTTGAATGGCGTATTTTTTAGGTGTCTTCCTAGGATTTCCAAGGCAATACAAAAAGAATTTTGGTAGGCAGAAAAATGCACTCAACATAAACACATTGCTTTTTTTCTGATTTACTTTATTATTGAAAACTTGAAGATTGCAAATCTAGTCTATTAATTTAGAGTTAATAACAAAAGATTTTTCAGCCAAGAAAATAATTATGTAAAACTAATGGGTAATGAATGCTCTTAGCTGACAAATAATAGTATGACTAGATTCAGTAAGTATCTAGTCATGCAAATGATAGCCCGATTAAATTAAGACCCTAAGAGGTGCATGTGGAAAGCACTGATGTGCAGTATGGTGCACCTTCACTCAGCACCTTTATCTGCCTGTTTACAGAAATACCAGTTTCCCCTGAATGACTCAGGGTAAATGCTAAACCATATTGAAAACATAGTTAACACGTTTCTTCCATATTGTAAAGAAATTTCATGAATCTTACTCTGCCTCAGAAAGGCTTTTAGTAAAAGAGTATTCATTTATAGTACTATGTTTGGATGTATTAAAAATTTCAATATTCCAGATAATTCAGAGACATTTAAATGTCAACAAAATTCCGTAAAACATATTTGAATGAGATCAAGTCTTCCTAGTTAAAATTTTTATTTTATCAGTAAATTTAGAGAAAAACAGAAAATCAGTACTTTGGGTCAAATAACAATGTTTGGCATGTGAGTATCACCTAAACAAGTGCTCTTCATCATTATCATTAAAGTAGCAATGGCACCACGTGCTTTCCTGGGACCTGCTGTCTGTTTTCCACTGATATAAAATGAAGAAGGCATTGAAATAGCGAAGGGAGGCCGGGCACGGTGGCTCACGCCTGTAATCCCAGCACTTGGGAGGCCAAGGAGGGCGGATCACGAGGTCAGGAGATTGAGACCATCCTGCCTAACATGGTGAAACCCTGTCTCTACTGAAAATACAAAAAATTAGCCAGGTGTGGTGGCGGGCGCCTGTAGTCACAGCTACTCAGGAGGCTGAGGCAGGAGAATGGCGTGAGCCTGTTAAGGCGGAGCCTGCAGTGAGTCTTGCAGTGGCACCTGCAGTGAGCTGGAGTGCCTGCACTCCAGCCTGCCCGACAGAGCGAGACTCCCTCTCAAAAAAAAAAAAAAAAAAAAAAAAAAAAAAATAGTGAAGGGGGGCGATATAAATTGAATACTTATGTAAAATACAATTTTTAATAAAAAGTAGCATTTAACATTCTACAACTATAGATGAGACTATTAGTATGAGGTCATAATATTTTTACTTCTATTGACAGAATAACTTTATTCACAAAATTCTTATTTCAAATAATTTTTTTTTTTTTTTTTTTTTTTTT
>NW_012101273.1:158413-168559 GCF_000951045.1 Mandrillus leucophaeus | reverse complement strand
CCAGGATGGTCTCGATCTCCTGACCTCGTGATCCGCCCGTCTCGGCCTCCCAAAGTGCTGGGATTACAGGCTTGAGCCACCGCGCCTGGCCTCAAATAATTTTTTTCTGCTGTATATTTGTGAGCTTTTAGTCAAATGTTATCTGAGCTCAATAGAAATCAACAAAATGAATCTTTATTTTTCCACAAGTATTTTATTATTCATGTATATGCTTATTTTTCTTAAAATACATTAGCTTTTAATGAATGATTTATACTTTTTTTTTCAGTGTGGTGTTTATTGCTGAGAAATGGCTGTTCTACCAGGAAACTGCTATTCTCAGCTCTATCCACATTGACTAATAGTGAGTGGAAGTGATGTGTGGATAAGAAGCAAATGTGTCTTCACTACATTTCTTTTTTTTCTAATTCATTCAGTGAAGAAAGAGGAGGATGCTAAAAGAGGATGAAAGAAGATATAATCCCTGAAAGATCATGAAGAAGTCTTCTTAACCAGAAAAAAACCCCACAGGGGATGGTGATGTCAGCAGAAAACATATTATTGTGCTAAGGCTCTGAAATCAGTAAACAACGTGCATTGCTTTCACAAATACACTGTTTCTTCAGTTTTGATTCTTGAGGATATGATTCAATTCACTGGTGAATCAAAACTGAGAGGAGAATAACTTATCTGTTAAGGTAAGTGATGTATGGAAGACCCATTTCGTTAGACCAACATCTTTTCCACCCCCAGCTGCAGGCAATCATCATTCTATTGTCTGTTTCTGTGAGTTTGAATTTTTTTAACTTTATATAGAAATGAGATCGTGTGTGTGTGTGTGTGTGTGTGTGTGTGTGTGTGTGTGTTTCCTGTGCTGGCTTATTTTATTTAGCATAATATCCTTTAGGTTTATCGATGTTGTTGCAAATAACAAGACTGCCTTTTTTTTTTTTAAAGGCTGAATAGCCCTCCACTGTGTAAATATACCACATTTTCTAGAAGTGTTTTAATTTTAAAATATAAATTATGACTATTATTTTTATTTTTATGCCTTCTCTTGATTCCTATTTTGGCTGATTGACAAAATATGTTTAAAAAATTTCTTGGATCGAGATTATTGATATGGGAGGGGGGCATGGAAGTGCTAGATAGAGAAGGGTGGGGTCTGTGGTGAGGACTCCGCCCTCAGCCCTGTGCCCACAGACCTAAGTGAGAATAGGCACTATTGTTTTTGCACCCAAATGTTGCGTATTTCAAGACCACTCTGGCCCACCACGCCCGCATTCCTGTGCCCATATAAACCAAGACCTTAGCGGGCACACACACAAGCAACTGAATGAGAGGAGCAGAAGAACACAGTGGCAGACAGCAGCAGAAAGTGGCAGAGAAAAAGGAAGAGGCAACTGAATGTTGAGAGGAGTTCAGCTGAGAAAGGCCAAATTCCAGGGGAAGATTATCTCCTCTCCCTCCACCTTCCCACTACAGCTCCCCATCCTGCTGAAAGTCACCTCCACTGCTCAATAAAGTCTCTGCATTTATCACCTTTCAAACAGTTTGTGTGACCTGCTTCATCCAGAATGCTAGACAAGAATCCAAGGCGGGGTGAACACTCACCTGTTCCTGGATGGCAAGGCTAAATAAAAGAGCACACTGTAGCACACGTCCACTGGGCTCTGGCATCTGCCTGTCTGCGTGCTCCTGCTTCCCTCAGGGGTTTAAACTGTGGGATGACTGAACAGGTGAGCCACACCCCTGTTGCTCGTCATTCAAGGGGAATCAGGGAGCTCTCTTGTTTCAGCTGAAGGCTCCTCTGGGATAATCATCAGAAGAGTGGTTACAAATGTGAAATTGTTGGATGTGCCTCTTTTATAAGACCCTGTCACCCCTCTCTCTTTTCTTGTGTAAAAGGCTTTGTTTCCCTTCACAGAGGTCTAATTGGCACATAGGACTGGACCATTAGAGACCTGGGGCAACTGAAGCCATCATTTGCTGGAAGACTCCGACACTGAACTTTGTCAGCCAAGGCCCCCAGACTTCGCTTGGTGTCTTTTCTTCTCTCACAGTTTACAGTGGCTCTTATCACTTCCTTTATAATGTTGAGGGTTTTGCTACAGGCTGCAGCAGTGATATTAAATAAAATGAGCATTTGGCTCAGCCATCGAAGGTACAAAATCAGAGCAGTGTGGTTTTCATTTGTTCTTAGAGGTGCCATCCTTACTCTCACCCTGGCAGCCAAAGGTGCACATGACACAGGACACCTCCTCTCTGTACTGCCTCCCCTCCCAGCTCAGGTGCCTGGTGTGTCCACTGCATGCAAAAGCTGTGTCCAACAACCATGAAGGGTGGAAGAAGAGCACAGCTGCTTCTGGCACCCCACAGGGCTGGTTGGCCGGTGCTTCCTGCTCACCACACCAATAGAACTTTCTTTTACCCTGGCCAAGGAATACAAACAGTCTGAACCAAGAGAAAGATACAATGATCAGAGGGACCTATTTGCATTGTACAAGGGCTTCCTCCTCTTTTGCCCCTTAAACTCTTTTCTCTTTTCTTTTTTTTACTTTTCAGGTGAGAGTGTTTCCCTCCCCAGCGCTCTGCTTCTGACAGGGAAGTTAACAGAGTGACCGCAGCTGGCTGATAATTGTAAATTTGGCAGGGTTCATTTGAGACAATCTAAACAGACAGCTTCAACCCCTTGAAATACTTTTTAGTCCCAAATTTGATTCCAAGCTTCAGGTTGAGTCTCTAGAAAAAAAAAAAAAAATCAGATCTGAGGGAACCAAAGCCAGGCAACAGGCACAATGTAAATGGGCAGGACCAACTTTGCTGACTAAACCCCCACCCCATGGAAGGAGGCCATGCCCCATGGCATAAATGAGGCCCAGGGAACTCAAAGGTTGTCAACAGCAGGGAGAGATGGAGGCATAGGTGAGGGCAGATTATTCTTTTTCTTTCTTTTTGTTTTGTTTTGTTTGTTTGAGAGACAGAGTTTCGCTCTTGTTGCTCAGGCTGGAGTGCAATGGCATGATATTGGCTCACCCCAACCTCCACCTCTTGGGTTCAAGTGATTCTCCTGCCTCAGCCTCCTGAGTAGCTGGGATTACAGGCATTTGCCACCACGCCCCGGCTAATTTTGTATTTTATTAGTAGAGACGGAGTTTCTTCATGTTGGTTAGGCTGGTCTTGAACTCCCGACCTTAGGTGGTCTGCCCGCCTAGGCCTCCCCAAATGCTGGGATTACAGGTGTAAGCCACTGCACCTGGCCTCAGATCATTCTTTTTCTATAGGCCTTCCCTGCTTCGTAGCTGCATGCCACATTGGCACTCGTGGGTGGCACCTGCCAAGGTCACCAGGACTTGGGGATAAAAAGATGAAAGAGAAAGGGAAAATGCTTGCTTTCTCTCCCCATCACACCTTGAGTTTTCACTGAAAGAAGGAAGGGAAATGAGGAATGCCTCTGAAATGAGCAAGTAGTTCTCTTCACCACTCCTAGCTTATACTTCTTTGGAGTGTATCCTGAACCATTGCAACTGCCTTGACCCTCAGAATCTGAGGGAAAATGTCTCATAGCCCTCTGCACACAGGTTTGGCCAAGTTATGACAGAACAAAGACCAGCTTGGCCTTAGGAATGAACCATTCATTTTGATACCATTTGGCAATTAGACCTTTTCTGCAAACATGAGAACAAGTGGTCTGAGGCCCCATATGTACAGGCTTTCTATACTTTTCAGGGCAATCCCAACCTTTGCCAACAGCAGGATTGATCCAGCCTTCCTGTATGACATCTCAGGAGAGGCTGCCAGGGGCAATCTCAGGGAACTAAAGAAACAAACTCCAGAGGTTCCCCCAGCAGAGAAGTCAGTTCCCTCTAGCCCTGCTCATCCAGGTCCACCCTGACCTCCCAATTCAGCTTCAGCCTCTCACTTGCCCCCTCCTAGAATTTCTCACCCTAGACAAGCCCTGGTTTCACTCTTGCTCCTAAAACAGATGCCTGGTAAATTTGTCCCCAGTAAGGTCCAGATCTCCTTCTCCTACAGGGCTTAAAACATATTAAGTGGGATCTTTGAAACTTTTCGGATGACCCTGAAAGACATATAAAGGCTTTCCAGAATTTCATCCAAATATTTGAACTTTCCTGGAGAGACGTTAAGTTACTTTTGAATTAGACCCTGATGGACACTGAGCAGCAAGCCCCTTTGCAGTCAGTAGACAGATTTGGAAATGAGTTTTGTGTTACCTATAGCATGAGGAAAGGGGGCAAATGTTATTCAACTGGAAGAGAAGCAGTACCAGTGAATGACCCTGGATGGGAGTCCAATGATGAGATGGCAGACTGGATAAGGAGACAGTTTCAGGTGTGCATAAGGAACGCTTACATAGGACCAGGACCAGACATCTCAATTATACTAGGGTATCCATGATCAACCAGGGATTTGATGAAATCTCACTGCCTTCTTAGAAAGGCTAAGAGAGGCCTTGGTAAACACACCTCTCTCTCTCCTGATTCAGCCAAGGGACAACTAATCCTAAAGGATAAATTTATTACTCAGGCAGCCCCTGATATCAGGAGGAAGCTTGAGGAACAGGCCCTGGGACCAGACAGTATTTTAGAGAACCTCTTGAAAGTGGCCACCTCGGCCTTTTACAATAAGTCACTGGAATAGATTCTTGAATTCATCATACCCAAGTAAAGACCTAGGAATCTGATGGAGCCACCTCTGTCAACCCAGAAAAGTACCCAAAGTACCAGTGTGAAGAGATCAGAGACCTCAAGCTAAAAATCACAAAAGGTAAGTGTTAATAATTAACCTTCCATGAATATTCTCTTTATAGTCTTGTCTATGCTGCTGTTCTTACCTTTGTTCTGTTCTATAACCACAGGGCACAATAGTGTTTTTAGAATAATTAGTATATTTCACTTTTTATTTCTGACACCTTTGGCACTAAATTCTTTACTAGTATAATACACGTTTTACCCCTGCGTATCTAACCTTATGGAAGTTTTTTTCTTTCTCACACCTAGAGGACATCAAACTCCAAAAAGGTAGGCAACTGAGGCCCTGGACAATGACTCCCCTTTGTCAAGAACCCTTAAGTAGACATCTGGGACGAATCTGACTGCTGTTTTTCTCGAAACAATGCCCCCTATCGGCAGGAAGTAGCTAATACCAGTGGCCATGTATATTCTAATGGCAGTTAGATGTGCCTCTTCAGAGGGGAAAATGATACGGGAGGGGACAGGAAAGGCTGGGTAGAGAATAATAGGGTCCCTTGTGAGGGCTCCATCTTTAGGCCTGTGCTCACAGATCTAAGTGAGAACAGGCCCCCTTGTTTTGGCACCCGAATGTTGCATTTTCCAAGACCACTCTGGCCTGCCATGCCCCCAATTACGTGCCCGTATAAACCTGAGACCTTAGTGGGCACACATACAAGTGACTGAATGTCAAGTGGGGCAGAGGAACAGAGTGGTGGAGAGTGGAGAGTACAGCAGGGCAGCACAGCAGAGGAGGCAAAGGGTGTCTGAACGTCCAGAGGAGTTCAGCCAAGAATGGCCCAACTTCAGAGGAAGATTATCTCCCCGACCTCCACCTTCCCACTCCAGCTCCGCATCCTGCTGGAAGCCACCTCCACTGCTCAACAAAGTCTCTGCATTCATCACCTTTCAAACAGTTCATGTGACCTGATTTATCCAGGACGCTGGACAAGAATCTGGTGGGGTTAACACTCAGCTGTTCCTGAGCAGCAAGGCTAAAAAAGCACAGTAACACACACCCACTTAGGACCTAGCAACTGTCCATCGACATCCTCTCCCTTCTCTCAGGGGTTTGAGCTCTGGGGTGACCAAACAGGCGAGCCACGCCCCTGTCGCACATCCTGCGAGGGGAATCAGAGAACCATTACTTTATCATCAGCATAATTCAAGACAAAATGGTAATGAAAATCAACATTGATTAGTGAAACGACAATTATCTATTCCCTGGTAATCATTTTCACTCCCACCCAACATGAAAGCTGCATCTCTGTGTCATCTCTCCCAGTTGTAAAAAAGATGATTCTGATCAAATTCATAGGCATACAATTTTTTGACTTTTTTGGTCTGAAAATTTAACTGATCTCTTACCAAAAAAGTTGATATTTTACATTTATTATTTTACTCTATTCTATTAAATTTTTTAGAAAACCGAATCTGACAAAGCATACATTTAAAAACTTTTTGAAAATTAAAAATACTTATGAAACATTCTTATAGAAACTAAAACTAAAAACAATTTTAGATTCTTAGAGAGCGTCTCTCAAATACTTCAAGTTATATGCCTCTAATAATAGATATTTATTTTTTATTTTGCTGTGATACAGTTTGACTGTCCTTTGTATCAAACTACATCATTTCTATTCTATTTTGTTGTGCATTATTTATGTTACGCATTTTATATTTTAAAAGCTGTAGTCCAGGCCAGGCACAGTGACTCATGCCTGTAATCCCAGGACTTTGGGAGGCTGAGGCAGGCAGATCACTTGAGATCAGAAGTTTGAGACCAGCCTGGCCAACATAGCAAAATCACGTCTCTACTAAAAATACAAGAAAATTAGCTGGGCATGGTGGTGCACGCCTGTAGTCCTAGCTACTTGGGAGGTTGAGACACAAGAATCGCTTGAGCCTGATTGGCAGAGGTTGCAGTGAGCCAAGATTGCACCACTGCACTCCAGCCTGGGTGACAGAGTGAGACTCCATCTCAAAAAAAAGAAAAAGACTAACTCAAAAGTGAAGAAGCTTGGCAGTCGCCACCTTAAGCAAGTGATCAAAGTGAATATCATTAGAAATAGAATAAATCAAAATCTGCCCCATGTAATAGAATACAATGAGTAGAAAATGGCATCCCTTCTGTTATTCCTGCCAACGATGCATATCTGAATCTAATGGAAAGGAAACGGACAAATGCAGATCAAGACACACACCACAAAACAACTGGCCTGTCACCTCCAAACATGACATGGGTGTAAGTCACAGAAGCACCAAGGAACTCTTCCAGACTGAAGAAGACAGCAGACGCAGGCAACTAAATGCAATGCATGATTCTCAGCTGGGTTCTTTTGCTAGAAGGGACAATATTGAGACTACTGGTGAAACATATATGGGACCTGAGGATTGCATGGCAGGAACACAACATCAATCCCCTGATTTAGTGGTTGCATTGTGGCTATGCAGGAGAATGTCCTGTTTGTAAGAAATGTACACCAAAGCTTTAGGGGTGACGGGACAACAGGTTGGCAATTGACCCTCAAATGGGTCAAGAAAAAAGTTCTTTGTACTGTACCTGCAACCTTTCTACAAGTTGATTATTGTTTCAGAATGATTATTACAAACATTTATTTTAAAAAAATTATTTTTAAAATGACATTTTGAATGTCAAAGGATGAGAAATTCTTGACAAAACTGATGAAATCTTAAAATGCTTCTGCAAATCAGGCCTCAGAAGTCACACCTGATAGAAGTGACATACACTGTGTATAAAAATCTCAAACACTGGGCCGGGCGTGGTGGCTCACGCCTGTAATCCCAGC
This sequence comes from Mandrillus leucophaeus, assembly GCF_000951045.1. Classification (NCBI taxonomy): domain Eukaryota; kingdom Metazoa; phylum Chordata; class Mammalia; order Primates; family Cercopithecidae; genus Mandrillus; species Mandrillus leucophaeus. The sequence continues at coordinate 161,019 of NW_012101273.1, read as the reverse complement.
ACTTTGGGAAGCCGAGGCAGGCAGATCACAAGGTCAGGAGATCGAGACCATCCTGGCTAACATGGTGAAACCCCGTCTCTACCGAAAATACAAAAATTAGCTGGGCATGGTGGTGGGCGCCTGTAATCCCAGCTACTCGGGAGGCTGAGGCAGGAGAATGGCGTGAATCCGGGAGGCGGAGCTTGCAGTGAGCTGAGATCGCGCCACTGCACTCCAGCCTCGGCGACAGAGCAAGACTCCGTCTCAAAAAAAAAAAAAAAAAAAAAGCTAACACCCTCTGCGGCGGGCTTGGCTCAGTTCAGGGAGGAAGCCCTACCTGAAAAGGCTGCACCTTCGGCTGTCACTCTTTCCTCATTCAGCCCAACGTTTGGTTACATCTTCTGTCACTCAGGGCCTGAGGGCGCGGTCTTAAACGTTATCCATTCAGCGACGCTGGTCTGGGAACCGTCCAATCAGGCACGCAGGTGGAGCGGAAATGGCGGTGTCCGGGATGTGGCGGGGTCTTTGTCTCTGGCTGCAGTCCGAGTGCCTGGTTTAGTCTTTGCTGTTCTGCGTCCTGTTCTCCTAGAGACCCAGCCTCTGTGGCCCTGTGACTTGCAGGTATTGGAGAACCACAGCTAAGACGCCAGGACCCCCAGAAGCCTAGAAATGGTGAGAGTTCCGGGTCCGACATCCCGAGAGAGGGGAGGGGGCTGGTTGGAACCGGTGGCAAGAGGCTGTGGCGGGACTCAGGCCTCCCCGCAGTCGGCTTCACAATCTGCGCCCCGAATTCTCCTTGCCCAGCCCGGCCTCAGTCCCCTTCAGCCATCAGATTGGTGGCTGCGCTGGCAGCCGGGCGCCCGGGCGTCCTGTCTCTTCCCTGCGCAGTGACTGTGCCCTGGCCTGGAGCCCTTTCTCGGCAGCTCTGCATCCGTAGTGCCACGTCTCTCCCAGATTGTGCAGGGACCACGGGAGGGTGGTCAGGGGACAATCCTGACTCGGGGTGCGGGTTCATGAATGGAAAGAGCTTTGGTTTGGTTTATGGGGTTCCTAGTTCCTCTTTTCTCCTATTAAAAATGTATGGGAGTTATGGCGAAAATACTTAAAAATTTAAGCAAGGAGTGGTTGAAAAATTGTAGAGCACCCAGCTATGGGTTGTAGTTTGTGGTCCATGAAAAGATCTCGAAGGAAAGATGCATGATGAAAATACCCAAATTCAATAATCGGTTAGGTACATTTACATAGTTTCTTAATTTTCGCCTTGAGCCTGCAGATTTCCTGGTTGTGTAATCAGAGCTTACTTGGCAGTTTATCATTGATTAAGCCTGAATTTTGTTTCCCCCAATGTAGTAATTTCTTAAAAAAAAAAATGTATTTGAGTTAGATTTTTTAAAATTAGGAATCCAGGGACTGGAGCCACCTCAGTCTATTTGCCACCACATGGGACTGATTTTCACTTGCATGTTTCACATGGGTCCCAAGCAGGATCTCAAGTCAACCCCTCACACCCCATTTCTCCAGCTTAACTCTGGCTTGCAGTAAAATACTCAATTTTCAGTTCCTTCTGAAAATCTCAAATGCCAATTTCCTCTCCCTAATTTACATTATTTATTATTTGTCCTTTAGTGTACATTTTTGATACTGTATTTTAATTAATCATTTTTTGACAAAGCATTAGATGGCATATTGAAAAAGATATGTTTTCTGTTTGTAAATATTTCCCATGAGAAGAAAGCAAAGAATATCCCCTGATAGTGAATTGTAAAAATCTCTGTGCCTCTTTTGCTTTTGTCTTCCCTAGGCACAAAGATCTTATGAGAATGTTTTAGTGTCAAGATATTTTTATTTTGCAAACGTTATGGGGTGATTCGTCCTCAGCAACCCTGTCGTTTTTTCTTGGTCCTGGTGGTACTGTCTGTGAATAAACCAAGATAACCTCTATGGCTGTGTCTGCTACAGTATCTAGTAAATATCAGCTCCTATGTCATTTTCTTTCATAGGACATCCTGAGGTAGGGAGTGTAGCCTCTCAAGGGAGCAAGAGAATACCCTGGGGAAAAGATGAATCTCTTGGCGTACTCTTCCTTTGACAAGCTAACCCCCTGAGACATTAAAATTGTCTTCACCCAACCCAGCTTCCATTTCTTGGAGACAGATTGCTGGTCCACCAATCACATGCTGGTATTGAGGGGAAAACAGAAATAATTTCTGCCTCCTAAATGCTCTAAGATTTGTGAAAGACAAAATAGTATCCCAGAAGAAAGAAAAAACCTGACTTCAGTGAGATGGTACAAAAACTTGCAAAGTAAAATACACTTGGAGCACTCACTTGAGCATAGTGCAGTATCTCCTCAGAGAGTGGTCACTGAGCACTTAAGTGGGCAGGATGGAGTGGGAGAATCTCTCAAGTGATTGGATGATCTGAATTCACACTTGAGTCATACAAATCTCCTTTTTCTTTTGTTTTGTTTTGTTTTTTGATGGAGTCTGTCACTCAGGCTGGAGTGCAATGGTGCAATCTGGGCTCACTGCAACCTCTCCCATGTTCAAGCGATTCTCCTGCCTCAGCCTCCAGAGTAGCTGGGACCACAGGTGTGCACCACCACACCCAGCTATTTTTTTTTTTTT
>NW_012101273.1:155220-157553 GCF_000951045.1 Mandrillus leucophaeus | reverse complement strand
TGAAAGAGTGAAACTCTGTCTCAAAAAAAAAAAAAAAAATGCATTTCCACAAGAAAACGTGGTAGATAATTGGTGAGTTAGGTAGATTCATAAAGTATCACTTCCTTTTATTGCAGGGTAAATTTGTGACAGTGAATATCTCTGTTCTGTATCCAATTATCTTGACTTCTGAGTTTCATGCTAAATTTTATGAGATAAAACTTGGTACCTCCTAGAAATGTTCCCATATGACTAATTGTTTACTACATGATTTTTAATGGAAATAATACAGTAAGACATGCATTATCTGAAAGGAATTGGTACTTTTGCTTTTCTCATTGAGGTATAAAATGTAAGCACCTTATAATTTCATCCCCTTATATGAACATGATGTTTGAGTAATGTTGCTGAATTTTTCACACATATAGTTTCGAAAACCAAGTTGGTAACTGACATTGGAAATCAAAACATGAGCCTAGTGACTTCAAGCTAAGGCTAATACTGAGCCTGCAAAAGAAGGTTATTAATGGCCCAATTAGTTTTTTTCTGAAGAGCCTCTCTTGCAGATGTCCCAGCCTGCTCACCCCAGCCATGGAAGAAACCTTTATAGTGAGAGAAGCTACAGAGCCCTGGAAAGCTGGGGACCCACAGGCAGATGCAGTTAAGGTTCAGAAGGAAAAGAACTGGCAGGATTTTTGTGAAGATGAAGTGGTTATTGTTTTGAAGCGGTTTCTAGACTATTTAAAATAAACCAAAGTAAGATTAATATAAAAAATTCCAAAGAAGTATTGTAACAGAAGAGAATACCTACTATAATATCTTTAAAAATTGCAAGTTCAGGCAGACAAGGGCTTCCTTTTATAGGAAGGACCAAACAAGATTAGAATGAAGGTAGGAGGGAAATGGCAAATGGAGGGTGAAAAAATTAGATTCTAGATTAATGTTTTACTCTGAAGTCATCATATCCTTAGGAAGGACATAAAATGGGGCTGTATTTTGACACAGATTGAGTGTAGCTGAATGTTAAAGAGGCTCTGGGGGAGGAGATAAACTTTAAGTGAAGTTTGATTAAAAAGTTTGGTTAAAAAATTATTTTGACCACTGAAGAAAATTTCAGCTGATTTTTTTTTTGAGATGGAGTCTCGCTCTGTCACCCAGGCTGCGGTGCAGTGGTGCGATCTCCACTCACTGCAACCTCCGCCTCCTAGGTGCAAGCAATTCTCCTGCCTCAGCCTCCTGAGAGGCTAGGATTACAGGTGCCCACCACCATGCCCGCCTAACTTTTTTTTGTATTTTTAATAGAGACGAGATTTCACTGTGTTGGCTAGGCTGGTCTCGAACTCTTGACCTCAGGTGATCCACCCGCCTCAGCCTCCCAAAGTGCTGGGATTACAGGCATGAGCCACCGCTTCCAGCCAGCTGATTTTTTTAAAAATGAGAACAAGAAGAAAATGTGCAGTCTGCGTCTGGCTATGTGATAGATAAGAAAAAAGAGCACCAACTAAGCCATAATAGAAAGCGTGTTTCTTTCCATAAACTGTTTCTGGAGAACACAAAGGATAGAGAATTTTATTAATCACAGCTATTTACCAGGATTATCGAAGTGCTTCATCTTTCCCCATTTTTTTCTTTGTTCTATACATTTCTTACATTTAACTTTTTGGGAATGTATTTTTTATAAGCTGGTAAATGTAACTACCAGCTTTTTGCTGAATTCTGTGAGTAGCTCTATCAAATTATGAAACTCGAGGGAGGTTATGGGAGTCCATAATTTTTCAACAGTAGCTTAGAAGCATAGATGGGCCTATGGGGTTTGTGACAGGCATCTGCCATTAGGACAATGTTGTGAAAATGAGCCCTGAATCAAGGTCTGTGCTGACTCTGAGTGGTGTCAGAATTCAAATTCAAATGTTAGACAATGAGTTGGTGTTGGAGAATGGCTTGGTGTTCAACAAACTCTACAGATTTGGTACAAGAAAAAAGATATCACAGAGACCTGGCCTGGAATAAAACTCTGGTTTGTCTGGGAATGGGAAGCTCTGCTGTCCTGTACACAGACTGTCACACTGCCCATTGTCCTGTGATTCCTGGTCTCCCAGAGAGAGAGAGGATCCAAACTTAGAGGAAAGAAACTCTGACAGCAAACCCCTTTTCTTACAGCTGTCACCACAGGATTCCCACTCACTCACAAGCAAACCCACTAGATATTAATGTGTCCAGACCTCTCCCAGGAGTAGGCACCACCCTGAGAAATTTTACAACAGCATTTTTGATTCTAGTGTTTCTTGACAAAAACCTACAAAAGTGTCTACAAGTCTCCTGGCATATCCCAACCCCCAGACACTGAATCTGCA
>NW_012101273.1:151870-153150 GCF_000951045.1 Mandrillus leucophaeus | reverse complement strand
AGCCAGGATGGTCTCGATCTCCTGACCTCGTGATCCGCCCGCCTCGGCCTCCCAAAGTGCTGGGATTACAGGCGTGAGCCACCGCGCCCGGCCATGTCTTTGTAATAGAATAATTTATATTTTACTGGGTATATGCCTGATTATGAGGTTGCTGGGTCAAAAGGTAATTCTGTTTTTAGTTCTGTGAGAAATCATCACACTACTTTTTATAGTGGTTGAACTAATTTATACTCCCACGGGTAGTGTATAAGCATTCCCATTTATCTGTAACCTTGCCAGCATCTGTTATCTTTTGACTTTCTAATACTAGCCATTCTCACTGGGTGAGATGATATTCCATTGTGGTTTTTCTTTGAATTTCCCTAATGATTAGTGATGAGCATTTTTTATATGCTTGTTAGCCACATGTCTGTCTTCTTTAAAAAAACACCCTTTTCATGTTTTTTGTCTACTTTTTAGTGAGGTCTTTTTTTTTCCTATAAACTTAAGTTTCTTATAAATAATGGGTATTGACCTTTGTCAAAAGCATGATTTGCAAATATTTTCTTTTATTCTGTGTGTTTTTTGTTTACTGTGTCGATGGTTTCCTTTGCTGTGAAGAAGCTTTTTGGCTCAATTAGCTTCCATTTGTCAATTACTGCTTTTGTTGCAATTGCTTTTGGTACCTTTATTTTAAAATTTTTGCCGGCTTCTATGTCTAGAACGGTAGTTCCTAAGTTATCTCATGGATTTTTTTTTTTTTTTAATAATTTGAAGTTTTACATTTAAATCTTTAATTTATCTTGAGTTGATTTTTGTATATGGTGTAATGAAAGGGTTCAGTTTCAATCTTCTATGTAGTATTAGCTAGTTATTCCAGTACCATTTATTAAATAGGAAATTATTTCCAGATTCCTCTTGTTAGCTTTGCCAAAGACCAGATGGTTGTAGGTGTGTGGTATTATTATGGGCTCTGTATTCTGTTGTATTGGTCTATGAGTTTGTTTTTGTACCAGTACCATTTTGCTTTGTTTACTGTAGCCCTGTAGTATAGTTTGAATTCAGGTAATGTAATGACTTCAGCTTTGTTCTTTTTGCTTATAATTGCCTTGGCTATTTGGGCCCTTTTTTGGTTCCATAATTTAAAAAATTTTTTGTTTTGTTTTTTAGTTCTGTTAAGAAGTATTTTTGATAGTTTGATAAAAATAGCATTAAATCTGTAATTTCTTTGGCAGTATGACCATTTAAATAATATTGATCTTTTCTCTTTTTTTTTTTTTTTTTTTTTGAGAGAGAGTCTT
>NW_012101273.1:147494-149561 GCF_000951045.1 Mandrillus leucophaeus | reverse complement strand
AACAGCATTTTTGATTCTAGTGTTTCTTGACAAAAACCTACAAAAGTGTCTACAAGTCTCCTGGCATATCCCAACCCCCAGACACTGAATCTGCAGCAGCAACCTGTTTTCCCTACCAGCTGAGGGTTCTGGACCTCCTGTTCATTATCTCATCTGCCTGCATAAACACAAAAATCCATCAGAATATACTTCTACTTGAGCCGCTATCTGTAGCACAAACCAGTTCTTCCACCTACATTGCACTGTTTCCCACTCACAGATTTTTATTCTTTTAACTTTTATTTTTGGTTCAGGGGTACACATGCAGATTTGTTATACAGCTAAAATTGTGTCATGGGGGTTTGGTGTGCAGATTATTTTGTCACTGAGGTACTAAGCATAGCACCAAACTGGTAGTTTTTCTGATCATCTTTATCCTCCCATTCTCCAAGCTTAACTAGGCCTCAGTGTCTGTTGTTCCTTCTTTGTTTTTTTGTGTTATTATTCAGCTCTTACTTAAATTTTTTTGTTTGTTTGTTTTGAGATGGAGTTTTGTTCTTGTTGCCCAGGCTGGAGTGCAATGGCGCGATCTCGGCTCACTGCAACCTCCTCCTCCCAGGTTCAAGTGAGTCTCCTGCCTCAGCCTCCCAAGTAGCTGGGATTACAGGCATGCACCACCACTTCTGGCTAATTTTGTATTTTTAGTAGAGATGGGGTTTCTTCATGTTGGTCAGGCTGGTCTTGAACTCCCGACCTCAGGTGATCCGCCCACCTCAGCCCAAAGTGTTGGGATTACAGGCGTGAGCCACTGTGCCCGGCCTCAGTTATTACTTAGAAATAACATGCATTTGGTTTTCTGCTGCTGCATTAGTTTTCTAAAAATAATGGCCTCCAGCTTCATTCTTCTTGCTTCAAAGGACATGATCTTCTGTATGTGTGTGTTTTAACAGTTGGCCACACAGTATTCCATGATATTTATCTACCATATTTTATTTATTTATTTACTTTTTATTTTATTATTATTATTTTTTGAGATGGAGTTTTGCTCTTGTTGCCCAGGCTGGAGTGCAATGGCACAATCTCGGCTCACTGCAACCTGTGCCTCCCAGGTTCAAGCGATCCTCCTGCCTCAGCCTCCTGAGTAGCTGGGATTACAGGCATGCGCCACCATACCCAGCTAATTTTGTATTTTTAGTAGAGACAGGGTATCTCCATGTTAGTCAGGCTGGTCTCGAACTCCTGACCTCAGGTGATCTGTCCGCCTTGGCCTCCCAAAATGCTGGGATTACAGGTGTGAGCCACTGCGACTGGCCTATTTATTTATTTATTTGAGATGGAATTTTTCTCTTGTCGTCCAGGCTGGAGTGCAATGGCACGATATTGGCTCACTGCAACTTCTGCCTCCTGGGTTCAAGCGATTCTCCTGCCTCAGCCTCCTGAGTAGCTGGGATTACAGGCTCTTGCCACCACGCCTGAGTAATTTTTTTGTGTGTGTTTTTTAAAATTTTTAATTTAATTTAAATTTTTTTTAGTAGAGACGGAGTTTCACCATGTTGATCAGGCTGGTCTCGAACTCCTGATCTTGTGATCTACCCGTCTTGGCCTCCCAAAGTTCTGGGATTTCAGGTGTGAGCCACTGCACCCAGCCTAAACCTTTTATTTTATTTTATTTTTGAAGAAAGGGTCTCACTCTGTTGTCCAGACTGGAGTGCAGTGGCATGATCTCAGCTTACTGTACCCTCAACCTCCCAGGCTCAAGCAATCCTCTTCTACTTTAGCCCCCCAAGTAGCTGGGACTACAGGCACACACCAGCAGACCTGGCTAATTTTTTTGGTATTTTTTGTAGAGACAGGGTCTTGCTGTGTTGCCCTAGGTGGCCTCAAACTTTTGAGCTCAGGCAATTTACCTGACTCACCCTCCCCAGATGCTAAGATTACAGGTGTGAGCCACCATGCCCAGCCATACCATATTTTCTTTATCCAGTATACAATTGATAAACATTTAGGTTGATTCCATTTCTTTGCTGTTGTGAATGACATGGACTGCAATGAACATGCATATGTCTTTGTTTTTTTTTTTTTTTTTTT
>NW_012101273.1:142207-146134 GCF_000951045.1 Mandrillus leucophaeus | reverse complement strand
TTTTTTTGAGAGAGAGTCTTGCTCTGTCACCAAGGCTAGAGTGCAGTGGTGCGATTTTGGCTCACTGCAACCTCTGCCTCCCAGGTTCAAGCAGTTCTCTGCTAAAGCCTCCTGAGTAGCTGGGATTACAGACGCCCGTCACCACGCCTGGCTAATTTTTGTATTTTTAGTAGAGATGGGGTTTCACCGTGTTGGCCGGGCTGGTCTTGAACTCCTGATCTCATGATCCACCCACCTCAGCCTCCCAAAGTGCTGGGACTACAGGCATGAGTCACTGCGTCCGACCAATATTGATCTTTTTTATCCATGAGCACAAAATGGTTTTCCATTTGTTTGTGTCATCTCTGGCTTCTTTAAGCAGTATTTTCACAGTGTTGTCATAAAGATCTTTCACCTCCCGGGTTAGCTGTATTCCTAGATATTTTATTCTCTTCGTAGTGATTGTGAAGGGGTTCTGTTTTTGATTTGACTTTTGGCATGCATGTTTTTGATTTATAGAGATGCCACTAATTTTTGTACATTTATTTTGTATTCTGAAATTTTACTGAAGGGTTTTTTGTCAGTTTGAAAAGCTATTCTAGGCCTGACGCAGTGGCTCATGCCTGTAATCCCAGCACTTTGGGAGGCCTAGGTGGGCAGATCATCTGAGGTTGGGAGTTTGAGACCAGCCTGACCAACATGGAGAAACCCTGTCTCTACTAAAAAACCAAAATTAGCCGAGTGTGGTGGTGCATACCTTTAAACCCAGCTACTCAGGAAGGCTGAGGCAGGAGAATCGCTTGAACCCAGGAGGCGGAAGTTGCAGTGAGCCGAGATCACGCCACTGCACAACAGCCTGGACAACAAGAGTGAAACTCGGTCTCAAAAAAAAAAAAAAGAAAAGAAAAGAAAAGCTTTTCTGCTGAGATTACAGGGTTTTTCAGATACAGCATTATGTCATCTGTAAACAGAAATAAGTTTGACTTCCTTTCTTCCTGTTCGTATGTCTTTTATTTTTTTATCTTGCCTAATTGCTCTGGCCAGGACTTCCAATTTTATGTTGAATAGGAGTGTTGAGAGGAGGCATCCTTGTCTTGTGCCTGTTTTCAAAGAAAAATGATTCCAATTTATGTGTGTTCAGTATGTTGGCTGTGGGTTTGTGATAGATAACTCATTATTTTGAAGTATGCACCTTCCATCCCTAGTTTGTTGAGGCTTTTTAACATAAAAATGTTAAGTTTTATTGAAAACCTTTTCTGCATCTATTGACATAATTTTGTGCTTTCTGTCTTTAGTTTTGGTTTTTTTTTTTTTTTTTTTTTTTGAGATGGAGTCTTGCTCTGTCACCCAGGCTGGAGTGCAGTGGCACCATCTCGACTCACTGCAAGCTCTACCTCCCAAGTTTAAGCATTTCTTCTGCCTCAGCGTCCCAAGTAACTGGGGTTACAGGCACCCGCCGATAAGCCCAGCTAATTTTTGTATTTTTAGTAGAGATGGAATTTCACCATGTTGACCAGGCTGCTCTTGAACTCCTGACCTCAGGTGATCCACCCGCCTCAGCCTCCCAGAGTGCTGGGATTACAGGCATGAGCCACCACTCCTGGCCCTGTCTTTAGTTCTTATTATGTAATGAATCACATTTATTAATTCACACGTGATTTTTTTTTTTTCCTTTGAGATGGAGTCTCACTCTGTTGCCCAGGCTGGAGTACAGTGGCACGATCTCAGCTCACTGCAACCTCTGCCTCCTGGGTTCAAGCGATTCTCCTGCCTTAGCCTCGAAGCAGCTGAATTACAGGTGCTTGCAACCATGCCCGGCTAATTTTGTGTTTTTAGTAGAGACAGGGTTTTGCCATGTTGGCCTGGCTGGTCTCGAACTCCAGACCCTGGGTGATCTGCCTGCTTTGGCTTCCCAAAGTGCTGGGATTACAGGCGTGAGCCACCATGCCCCACCTCATGTATGTTGAATTAGCCTTGCATCTCCAAAATAAACCCTACTTGATCATAGTTGGTTAGGCTTTTGATGTCCTGCTCAATTTGGTTTGCCAATATTTTGTTGAGAATTTTTGCATCAATGTTCATCAAGAATATTGGTCTGAAGTTTTCTTCTTTTGTTTTATCTCTGTCAAGTTTTGGTATCAGAATGGTGCCATTTTTAGTTTTTTGGAATAGTTTTAGTAGAAGTGGTACCAGCTGTCCTTTGTACATCTACTAGAATGCAGCTGTGAATCTATCTGGTCCTAGGCTATTTTGGTTGGTAGGCTATTTATTACTAATTAAATTCTCAAGCTTGTTATTGATCTATTAAGGGCTTTGATTTCTTTTTTGTTCAGTCTTGAGAGGATATATTTATTCAATAATTTTTCCGGCCGGGTGCGGTGACTCACGCCTGTAATCCCAGCACTTTGGGAGGCCGAGGTGGGCGGATCATGAGGTCAGGAGATCAAGACCATCCTGACCAACACGGTGAAACCTCGTCTCTACTTCAAATACAAAAATTAGCTGGGCGTGGTGGCGGGCACCTGTAGTCCCAACTACTCAGGAGGCTGAGGCAGGAGAACGGCGCACACTCGGGAGGCGGAGCTTGCAGTGAGCCAAGATCGTGCCTGTGCACTCTAGCCTGGGTGACAGAGCACGACTCCATCTCAAAGAATAATAATAACAAATTTTCCATTTCTTCTAGATTTTCAAGTTTGTGTGCATAGAGGTATTCATAGTAGACTTCAATATATTTTTGTGGGGTCAGTGGTAATGTCCCTTTTGTCATTTTAAATTGTGTTTATTTGGATCTTTTCCTTTTTCTTCATTAATCTTACTGGTTTATTTTATTTTTATTTTTTTAAAGATTTTACTCCTGTAATTGTTGCTCTTTTATATAGTTTTTCATGTCAAAATCTCCTTCCATTCAGAAATTATTTTGGTTATTTCTTCTGCTAGCTTAGAGGTTGATTTGCTCTTGCTTCTCTCGGTGTTTTATTTATGATGTCAGGCTGTTAAACTGAAGTCTTTCTAACTTTTCAGTGTAAGCATTTAATGCTATAATTTTTTTCTCCTAATGCTGCCTTAGCTATGTTGCAAAAATTCTGGTATGTTGTATTTGTTCTCATTTTTTTCAAAGAACTTCTTGGTTCCTGCCTTAATTTCATTATTTACCCAAAAGTAGTTCAAGTTCAGGTTGTTTAATTTCCTTGTAATTGTATGATTCAAGTGATTTTCTTTGCATTGAATTACATTTTTATCAAGCTGTGGCCTCTTTGTGTGGTTCTAGAGTATGTGCCATGTAATGATGAGAAGACTATACTATATTGTTTTTAGATGGAGAGTTCTGTAGAAGTCTATTAGGACTGTTTAGTCATGTGTTGAGTTTAGGTCTTAATATCTTTGTTAATTTTCTGCCTCAATAATGTGTCTATTAGTGCCCGTGGGTGTTGTAGACTCCCACTATTATTGTGTCAGTATCTCATTCTCTTCATAGGTCTCTAACAACTTGATTTGTTTATGTGCACCCATCAATTTATTATAACACCTTTCTCTCTTCTGCTTTTTTACCGTAAACATTCTTTCAGGTTCACAATTCAGATGTCCAAGAGTTCAAGAACATGTCCAGTGACCTGGTTGTTTTAGGAGAAAATGTAAATTAGTAATAAGAGGCTTTATTCACATACATGAAAATAAGGGAGGATATATTATTCATCTCTGTTTTATTAAAGCATTTAGATTATATGTAGATATTTTTCTCTGCTTTTTTGAAATATATGTAAATTATATTAACAGCTAAATAAACCTTTCGTCATTTTTTTTTTTTTTTTTGAGATGAAGTCTCACACTGTCGCCCAGGTTGGAGTGCAGTGGCATGATCTTGGCTCACTGCAAGCTCTGCCTCCCGGGTTTACGCCATTCTCCTGCCTCAGCTTCCTGAGTAGCTGGGACTATAGGCACCCACAACCA
>NW_012101273.1:137870-142157 GCF_000951045.1 Mandrillus leucophaeus | reverse complement strand
TAATTTTTTGTACTTTTAGTAGAGACGGGGTTTCACCATGTTAGCCAGGATGGTCTCGATCTCCTGACCTCGTGATCCGCCTGCCTTGGCCTCCTAAAGTGCTGGGATTACAGGCATGAGCGACTGCACCCGGCCTTGTCATTCTTTTTGACTCAGGATTGTCTTTATTTGTAACCTGAGATTCATTGCTTTGTTTTTGCTGTGGCAAAAGTTTATTTTTTAAATTTTTTGTCATTAAAAGTACACACAGATTTGTTCAGAGTAAAGCTCATTTTAAGAGCACATGAAAGTTGGACACAAAGGTAGAATTACATTTAGCTGTAGAATGATAAATACTAAAAGATACAGAGTAAGTTCCTTTGACAGAAACTTGATTATCCAAGGTACTTATTTGCAGGCTGAAGTACTTACAATACAAAAACAAGGTCCGGGCGCGGTGGCTCACGCCTGTAATCCCAGTGCTTTGGGAAGCCAAAGCGGGCAGATCATTTGGGGTCAGGAGCTCGAGACTAGCCTGACCAACATAGTGAAATCCTGTCCCTACTAAAAAAACACACACACACACACACACACACACACACGCCAGGCATGGCGGCGCAAGCCTGTAGTTCCAGCTACTTAGGAGGCTGAGGCAGAAGAATCGCTTGAACCTGGGAGGCAGTGGTTACAGTAAGTGCAGATCTCGCCACTGCACTCCAGCCTGGGCAACAGAGTGAGACTCTGTCACCCAAAAAATAAAATAAAATAAAAAAAAAATGCAGACTCAGTCAGATATTGCTGCTTTCTGTTTTCTCTGTAAACTTTAAAAAGCCAACAAAGATTACAATGCTTTAAGATGGAGATTAGTTGTCTTCATTTGTGCCAGATGTATTTGTGTTGTGACAAGAGTGCCAAGTTTAAGGGACTCTGTGCTGTGCCTGCTTCTCTAACTAATGCTAATCATGAGCCAAGGGGGAGCATCATCAGCATTGACAGGGGACTTGTGTAAAACACCCATTCATGGACCTTTCCATACCTGCAAAATCACATTACATAGAGTGAGACCAACATTACCAGGTGATTTATAAGCTCATTAAAGCTTGAGAGGCAATGCTTAATTAAGTGGTTATAAGCCCAGGCTGCTGATTACAATCACATGGCCAATTTGCAGAACTCTACTGGTGCCCTTCCCACAGGTTCTGTTTAATGTTCTGGGTGGAAGCATTCTTGTTATTTTAATTAACTGCCTCATGTAACTCTAAGTTGTGGCCAGAATCAAGTATAGGGGGTTCAAGATACATTTATAAGAGTTAAGTTTCACCTATGCACTAAAGGGTAGTCCTAGAGCCTCTTTTGTTTGGGTTTCATAGGGACAGGGCAGTGTGGCTCATATTTTTATTACTGTAGCAGAAATTGCTGGCAGGAGAGGGCACCTGAAGACAGGAAAAGAGGAACTTATATTTTTATATCTGTACAGCAGCTCATTGTTGCTGAATCTCTTCTGTTATAAAGTACAGAAATGGGTAGAGTTTTTTCTGTTTTGAGTCTTCTGCCTGTGAGTGTGGTGGTAGCAGGTAAACAGGTGGTGCTGACACCTTTTAAGGCGTAGTCTCAAGATGCGGTGTAATTTGTCCAGAGAATCTTATCTGAGAAAGAATTCTAGAAAAGAAGGAGAAAGAGGAAAAAATGGCATTCTAAATGATGAAATATTGAATACTTATTTTATTTTTATTTTACTTTAAGTTCCAGGATACATGTGCGGAATGTGCAGGTTTATTATATAGGTATATGTGTGCCACGGTGGTTTGCTGCACATATTGACCCATCTTCTAGGTGCCCTCCCCTTGCCCTCCACTCCACAACAGGCCCTGGTGTGTGTTATTCCCCTCCCTGTATCCATGTGTTCTCATTGTTCAACTACCACTTATGAGTGAGAACATGTAGTTTTTGGTTTTCTATCCCTGTGTTAGTTTGCTGAGGATGATGACTTCCAGCTTAATCCATGTTCCCACAAAGGACATGATCTTATTTCTTTGTATAGCTGTATAGTATTCCATGGTGTGTATGTACCACATTTTATTTATCCAATCTGTCATTGATGGGCATTTGGGTTGGTTCCATGTCTTTGCTGTTATGAATAGTGCTGCAATAAAAATACGTGTGCATGTGTCTTTATAGTAGAATGATTTGTATTTCTTTGAGTATATACCCAGTAATGGGATTGCTGGGTCAAATGGTATTTCTGGTTCTAGATCCTTGAGGAATCACCACACTGTCTTCCACGATGGTTGAACTAATATACATTCTCACCAACAGCGTAAAAGCGTTCCTGTTTCTTCACAGCCTCACCAGCATCTATTGTTTCTGACTTTTCAATAATCACCATTCTGACTGGTGTGAGATGGTCTCTCACTGTGGTTTTTATTTGTATATCTCTAATGATCAGTGATGTTGAACTTCTTTTCATGTGTGTTGGCTGCATAAATGCCTTCTGAGAAGCGTTTGTTCATCTTTTGCCCACTTTTTTTTTTTTTTTTTTTTTTAAGATGGAGTCTCACTCTGTCTCCCAGGCTGGAGTGCAGTGGCACTATCTCTCCTCACTGCAACCTCCACCTCCTGGGTTCAAGCGATTCTCCTGCCTCAGCCTCCCGAGTACCTGAGACTACAGACGCCCACCATGATGCCCAGCTAATTTTTGTATTTTTAGTAGAGGCAGGGTTTCACCATATTGGCCAGGCTGGTCTTGAACTCCAGACCTCAAACAGTCCACCCACCTCGGCCTCCCAAAGTGCTGGGATTATGGGCGTGAGCCACCATGCCCAGCCTTTGCTCACTTTTTGATGAAATTGTGGTTTTTTTCTTGTAAATTTTTTAAAGTTTCTTGTAAATTCTGAATACTAGATCTTTGTCAGATGGGTAGATTGCAAAATTTTTCTCCCATTCTCTAGTTTGCCTGTTCACTCTGCTAATAGTTTCTTTTTCTGTACAGAAGCTCTTTAGTCTAATTAAATCTTATTCTTCAATTTTGGCATCTGTTGCAGTTGCTTTTGGCATTTTCGTCACGAAGTCTTTGCCCATGCCTATGTCCTGAATGGTATTGCCTAGGTTTTCTTCTAGGGTTTTTATGGTTTTGAGTTTTACATTTAAGTCTTTAATCCATCTTGAGTAAATTTTTATATAAAGTGTAAGGAAGAGGTCCAGTTTCAGTTTTCTGCATGTGGCTAGCCAGTTTTTTCAGGACCATTTATTGAATAGAAAATTGCTTGTTTTTGTCAGGTTTGTTGAATATCAGATGGTTGTAGATGTGTGGTATTACTTCTGAGGGCTCTTTTCTGTTCCATTGGTCTATATGCCCGTTTTTGGAGCAGTACCATGTTGTTTTGCTTACCGTAGTCTTGTAGTGTATCTTGAAGTCAAGTAGTGTGATGCTGCCATCTTTGTTCTTTTTGCTTGAGGTTGTCTTGGCTATATGGGCTCTTTTTTGGTTCCATATGAAATTTAAAGTCATTTTTTTCCTAATTCTGTGAAGAATATCAATGGTAGTTTGATGGGAATAACATTGAGTCCATAAATTACTTTGGGCAGTATGGCCATTTTCATGATGTTGATTCTTTCTATCCATAAGGATGGGATGTTTTTCCATTTGGTTGTGTGCTCTCACTTCCTTGAGCAGTGGTTTGTAGTTCTCCTTGAAGAGGTCCTTCACATTCCTTGTTAACTGTATTTTTACATATTTTATTCTTTTTATAGCAATTGTGAAGTTTATTTATGATTTGGCTCTCTTTTTGTCTATCGTTGGCTTATAGGAATGCCTGTGATTTTTGTACATTGATTTTGTATCCTGAGACTTTGCTGAAGTTACTTATCAGCTTAAGGATTTTTTGGGCTGAGATGATGGAATTTTCTAAATATAGAATAATGTCATCTGAAAACAGAGAGAATTTGACTTCCCCTTATTCTATTTGAATACTGTTTCTTTCCCTCGCCTGATTGCCCTGGCCATAGCTTTTAATACTATGTTCAACAGGAATGGTGAGAAAGGACATCCTTGTCTTGTACTGGTTTTCAAAGAGAATGCTTCCAGCTTTTTCCCATTCAGTATGATATAGGCTGTGTGTTTGTCATAAACAGCTCTTACTATTTTGAGATATGTTCCCTCAACACCTGGTTTATTGAGAGTTCTTAACATGAAAGAAAGTTGAATTTTATCAAAGGCCTTTTCTGCATCTATTGAGATAATCATGTGGTTTTTGTCTTTAGTTCTGTTTATGTCATGAATTATGTTTATTGATTTGCATATGTTGAACC
>NW_012101273.1:135665-137820 GCF_000951045.1 Mandrillus leucophaeus | reverse complement strand
CATTTATTGAATAGAAAATTGCTTGTTTTTGTCAGGTTTGTTGAATATCAGATGGTTGTAGATGTGTGGTATTACTTCTGAGGGCTCTTTTCTGTTCCATTGGTCTATATGCCCGTTTTTGGAGCAGTACCATGTTGTTTTGCTTACCGTAGTCTTGTAGTGTATCTTGAAGTCAAGTAGTGTGATGCTGCCATCTTTGTTCTTTTTGCTTGAGGTTGTCTTGGCTATATGGGCTCTTTTTTGGTTCCATATGAAATTTAAAGTCATTTTTTTCCTAATTCTGTGAAGAATATCAATGGTAGTTTGATGGGAATAACATTGAGTCCATAAATTACTTTGGGCAGTATGGCCATTTTCATGATGTTGATTCTTTCTATCCATAAGGATGGGATGTTTTTCCATTTGGTTGTGTGCTCTCACTTCCTTGAGCAGTGGTTTGTAGTTCTCCTTGAAGAGGTCCTTCACATTCCTTGTTAACTGTATTTTTACATATTTTATTCTTTTTATAGCAATTGTGAAGTTTATTTATGATTTGGCTCTCTTTTTGTCTATCGTTGGCTTATAGGAATGCCTGTGATTTTTGTACATTGATTTTGTATCCTGAGACTTTGCTGAAGTTACTTATCAGCTTAAGGATTTTTTGGGCTGAGATGATGGAATTTTCTAAATATAGAATAATGTCATCTGAAAACAGAGAGAATTTGACTTCCCCTTATTCTATTTGAATACTGTTTCTTTCCCTCGCCTGATTGCCCTGGCCATAGCTTTTAATACTATGTTCAACAGGAATGGTGAGAAAGGACATCCTTGTCTTGTACTGGTTTTCAAAGAGAATGCTTCCAGCTTTTTCCCATTCAGTATGATATAGGCTGTGTGTTTGTCATAAACAGCTCTTACTATTTTGAGATATGTTCCCTCAACACCTGGTTTATTGAGAGTTCTTAACATGAAAGAAAGTTGAATTTTATCAAAGGCCTTTTCTGCATCTATTGAGATAATCATGTGGTTTTTGTCTTTAGTTCTGTTTATGTCATGAATTATGTTTATTGATTTGCATATGTTGAACCAGCCCTGCATCCCAGGGATGAAGCCGACTTGATCATGGTGCGTAAGTTTTTGTTTTTGTTTTTTTGAGACGGAGTTTTGCTCTTGTTGCCCAGTGCAATGGTGCGATCTCGGCGCACCGCAACCTCCGCCTTCCAGGTTCAAGTGATTCTCCTGCCTCAGCCTCTCAAGTAGCTGGGATTACAGGTTTGCACCACCACACCCGGCTAATTTTTTGTACTTTTAGTAGACATGGAGTTTCTCTGTGTTGGTCAGGCTTGTCTTGAACTCCTGTCCTCAGGTGATCTGCCCGCCTCGGCCTCCCAAAGTGGTGGGATTTCAGGCGTGAGCCACTGCACCTGGCCTGGTGGATGTTTTTTGAAGTGCTGCTGGATTTCGTTTGCCAGTTTTTTTTTTTTTTTGACAGTTTCATTCTTGTTGCCTAGGCCGGAGTGTAATGGTGCAGTCCCAGCTCACTGCAACCTCCGCCTCCTGGGTTCAAGTGATTCTCCTGCCCCAGCCTCCCAAGTAGCCTAGATTACAGGTGCCCGCCACTACACCCTGCTAATTTTTTCTTTTCTTTTTTTTTAAATTAGAGGCAGGGTTTCACCACGTTGGCCAGGCTGGTCTCGAACTCCTGAACTCAGGTAATCTGCCCACCTTGGCCTCCCAAAGTGCTCTGATTACGAGTGTGAGCCACCATGCCCGGCGTTGGTTTACCAGTATTTTATTGAGGATCTTCGCATCGATGTTCATCAGGAATATTGGCCTGAAGTTTTGTTGTTGTTGTTGTGTCTCTTCCAGGTTTTAGTATTAGGATGATGTTGATGTCATAAAATGAGTTAGGAAGGAATCCCTCTTTTTCAGTAGCTTGAAATAGTTTCAGAAGGAATGGTACCAGCTGCTCTTTGTACCTCTGGTAGAATTTGGTTGTGAATCTGTCTGGTCCTGGGCTATTTTTGGTTGGTAGGTTATTCATTACTGCCTCCGTTTCAGAACTTGTTATTGGTCTGTTCAGGAATTTGACTTCTTCTTGGTTTAGTCTTGGGAGGGTGTACGTGTCTAGAAATTTATCCATTTCACCTAGGTTTTGTAGCTTATTTCCATAGAA
>NW_012101273.1:113414-135605 GCF_000951045.1 Mandrillus leucophaeus | reverse complement strand
TTTTGAGACAGAGTTTTGCTCTGTGGCCCAGGCTGGAGTGCAGTGGCACAATCTTGGCTCACTGCAACCTCCACTTCCCAGGTTCAAGCGATTCTGCTGCCTCAGCCTCCCGAGTAGCTAGGATTACAGGCATACACCACCATGCCCAGCTAATTTTTGTATTTTTGGTAGAGACAGGGTTTCATCATGTTGACCAGGTTGCTCTTGAACTCCTGACCTCAGGTGATCCCCCCCATCTCGGCTTCCCAAAATACTGGGATTATAGGGGTGAGCCACCATGCCTGGCCCTATTTTGTTAATTTTTTCAAAAATATCTCCTGGATTCATTGAGTTGGTTTTTTTGTTTGTTTGTTTTGTTTTGTTTTTGTTTTTGTTTTGAGGGTTTTTCATGTCTATCTCCTTCAGTTCTGCTCTCATCTTAGCTATTTCTTGTCCTCTGCTAGCTTTTGGAATTGGATTTCTTTGCTCCTGCTTTCTAGCTCTTTATTTATTTATTTATTTATTTATTTATTTATTTATTTTTGAGATGGAGACTCGCTGTATCACCCAGGCTGGAGTGCAGTGGCATGATCCTGGCTCACTGCAACCTCCGCCTCCTGGGTTCAAGCAATTCTCCCTGCCTCAACCTCTTGAGTAGCTGGGGTTATAGGCGCCCACCACCACACCTGGCTAATTTTTCTATTTTTTAGTAGAGATGGGGTTTTGACATATTGGCCAGGCTGGTCTTGATCTCCTGATTTCAGGTGATCTGCCTGCCTCAGCCTCCTAAAATGCTGAGATTACAGGTGTGAGTCACTGCACCACGACTTAGCTCTTTTAATTGTGATGTTAGGGTGTCGATTTGAGATTTTTCTAGCTTTCTGATGTGGGCATTTAGTGCTATAAATTTCCCTTTTAACTCTGTCCCAGAGATTCTAGTATGTTGTGTCTTTCTTCTCATTGGTTTCAAAGAACTTCTTGATTTCTGCCTTATTATTTACCCAGGAGTCATTCAGGAGCAGGTTGTTCATTTTTTATGTAAATGTGCACTTTTGAGTAAGTTTCCTAATCCTGAGTTCTAATTTGACTGTGCTGTGATCTGAGAGACTGTTTGTTACCATTTCGGTCCTGTTGCATTGGCTGAGGAGTGTTTTACTTCCAATTATGTGGTTGAGTTTAGAAAAGTGCCATGTGTCACTGAGAAAAATGTATATTCTGTTGATTTGGGGTGGTGAGTTCTGTAGATACCTATTAGGTCCACTTGATCCAGAGTTCAAGTCCTGAATATCCTAGTTAATTTTCTGTCTTATTGTTCTGTCTAATATTGACAGTGAGGTGTTACGTCTCCCACCATGATTGTGTGGGCATCTAAGTCTCTTTGTAGGTCTCTCAGAACTTGTTTTATGAGTCTGAGTGCTCCTGCATTGGGTGCTTATATATTTAGGATAGTTAACTCTTCTTGTTGAATTGATTCCTTTACCATTAAGTAATGCCCTTCTTTGTCTTTTTTTAATCTTTGTTGGTTTAAAGTCTGTTTCGTCAGAGACTAGGATTCCATCCCCTGCTTATTTCTGCTTGCCATTTGCTTGGTAAATTTTGCTTCATCCCTGTGTGTGTCTTTGCACATGAGATGGGTCTCCTGAATATAGCACACTGATGGGTCTTGACTCTTTATCCAATTTGCCAGTCTGTGTCTTTTAATTGGGGCATTTAGCTCATTTACATTTAAGGATAGTATTGTTCTGTGTGAAGTTGATCCTGTGATCATGATGGCGTCTGGTTATTTTGCACACTAGCTGATGCTGTTTCTTCATAGTGTCATTGGTCTTCATGGTGTGTTTTTGTGGTGGCTGGTACCAGTTTTTCCTTTCCATATTTAGTGCTTTCTTCAGGAGCTCTTGCAAGCCAGACCTGGTGGAGACAAAATCCCTCAGCATTTGCTTGTCTGGAAAGGATTTTATTTCTTTTTCTACTCATGCAGCTTAGTTTGGCTTGGTAAGAAATTCTGGGTTCAAAATTCTTTCCTTTAAGAATGTTGAATATTGGCCTCCATTGTCTTCTGGCTTGTAGGGTTTCTGCTGAGAGGTCCAATGTTAGTCTGATGGACTTATTTTGTAGGTGACCTGGCCTTTCTCTCTGGCTACCCTTAACATTTTTTTGTCATTTCAACCTTGGAGAATCTGATGATTATGTTTCTTGGGGTTGATCTTCTTGTGCAATATCTTAGTGGTGTTCTTGGTATTTCCTGAATTTGAATGTTAGCTTGTCTTGCTAAATTGGGGAAATTCTCCTGGATGATATCCTGAAGTGTGTTTTCCAGCTTGTTTCCATTCTCCCCCTTTCCTTCAGGTATTCCAGTCAATTGTAGGTTTGGCCTTTTTATGTAGTCCCATATTTCTTGGAGGCTTTGTTCATTCCTTTTCAGTCTTTTTTCTCTAATTTTGTCTGCATGCCTTATTTCAGCAAGGTGGTCTTCAAACTCTGATATTTTTTCTTCTACTTTGTCAGTTTGGCTATTGATACTTGTGTATGCTTCATCAAGTTCTCATGCTGTGTTTCTTAGCTCCATCGGGTCATTTCTGTTCCTCTCTAAACTGGTTATTCTAGTTAGCAGCTCCTCTCTCTAACTTTTTTTCAAAGTTCTTAGGTTTTTTGCATTCGGTTAGAACGTGCTCCTTTAGCACGCAGTGGAGTTTGTTATTGCCCATCTTCTGAAGTCTACTTCTGTCAATTTGGCTCTCTCATTCTCCGTCCAGTTCTGCACCCTTGCTGGAGAGGCATTGCAGTCATTTGGAGAAGAAGAGGCACCCTTGCCTTTTGGGTTCTCAGTGTTTTTTTCATTGATTCTTTCTCATCTTCATGAGTTTGTCTAGCTTTGATCTTTGAGGCTGCTGACTCTTGGATGGGGTTCTTGTGGGGACTTTTTTGTTGCTGTTGTTCATTTCTGTTTGCTTTTCTTTCAGTGGTCCGGTCCCTCTTCTGTATGGTTGCTGTGGTTTGCTGGGGGTTCACCTCAGGCCCTATTTATCTGGTTCACTCCTGAACCTGGAGATATTAAGGAGGTTGGAGAACATCAAAGATGGGTGCCTCTTCCTTCCTCTGGAATGTCTGACCTTAAGGAACACCAATCTGATGCCAGTAGGAACACAGCTGTATAGGGTGTCTGACAACCCCTGTTGGAGTATCTCACCCAGTTGGGTGGCACGAGGAACAGGACCCATTTAATGAAGCACTTTTATTGTCCCTTGGTGGAGGGGGTATGCTTCACTGGGGTTAAACCCACTCCTCTGGGCTGCTTGGATTACTTAGAACTAGCAGGAGGAAAAGCTAAGTCTGCTCGTCCACAGAGACTGCGGTCACCTCTCTCCTTAGGGACTCAGACCCAGAGAGATCAGAGTTCTGTCCCTGAGGCCCTGGCTGAAGCTGTTGGAGTTCCTGCAGGGTGGCCCCACAAAGTGAGGAGGGATGGGTCAGAGTCAGGCCTAAAGAGGTGCTGTAGCTGCAGTCTGGCACAGCTGGTGTGTTGGGCTGTGGGGGACACCTCTTGGAACCACGCCGTCCAGCATCCCTGTCTCCAGCAGGGGAAAAGCACCGCCAGGAGCTATAGAGATGGCTGCCGCCCTTCCCCTGCCCAGGGAGCCTAGTGTGTTAGACAGCTGTCAGTCCCAGTACTGGTTGCTGCCCCTCCCCAAGGAGCTGAAATGGCTTAGACAGCAGGCAGCCACAGCTGTGGTGCTGGTCACCCCCCGCCGGGAACTCAGCAGGCTTAAACCGATTTTAGCTGAGAGGTTGTTGAGAATCTGCACAGCTCTGGGGTTGGGACCCTAGGCCCCGGTGGCATGGGTTCCCGAGTGAAATCTTTCAATCTGTGGGTTGCACAGTTCCGTGGAAAAAGCATGGTTTTGTCAGCTAAGTAGGACACTCATTCACTGCCTCCCTTGGCTGGGGGGTGGGGGCTCCTCTGCCCTGTGCGTCTGTCAGGTGGGTGGCTGTACCACACTCTTCTTTCTTCCTCTCCCTGGGCCATGCCAGCTGCCTAGTCAGTTCTGATGAGAGAACCTGGATACCTCAGGAGCCAGTGCAGGATGCACAGGCCATTATGGTTCTTTTCAGTGGGAGCCTCTGATCACCACTGCTTCTAGTTGGCCATCTTTGCCCCGCCCCTAAAAAATGTTTTTTGTTTTGTTTTTGTTTTTTGTTTTTTAAGCTAAACATGTCTCAGATGAAGAGCTGTGTCCACTCTGCCTCCTGGAATGCCACGTGTTCAATACTTGCAGAGCTTTACTTTTCTACTTGTGCTTTTTCTTCCTAATGAGTTTGTTTTAACTACTTTTTAGTTCTTATTATAGTCAAGGGGGTCTGAAAAACATTTCTTTCCTATATACCAGAGTCTTCTCTACATTATCAAGATCCTGCCTTCTTATATGTCGTAAAGAATTCTCACGGTGAATTTATGAACTGCAATATTAAGATTGTTTCTTTTGTGGCTGTGGAACATGGAAAGGTGTGGATACTCAGTATTCCTATTGGGGAGAAGCTGGGGTCCTTAGTAAAGATGGAGAGCATGTAATGTTGAGGTTCCATCTCTGTTCTCCATTAGCTGTATGCAGAACAGGATTTAGAAAATGCTTATTTAAACAGGATGGCATTTATTACCCAGACAGTTTTGAAAAAAAAATTATTAGGAGATACTTACTCTTTAGGGTGTGAAAAAAAGACTACTGAAAATCACCATTAAAATGTACAGAACATGGGAGATAGTGGTATCTGGAACTTTGCATAAAACCAATGTTTCTTTATGATTAAATTCAGGCTATAATTTACTTTTGGCTGGGAGATACCATAGCAGTGATGCCGTGTCCTTCTCTGTGCATCAGCACACCATAAAAATTTGTCTTCATGCAGTTGATGTTAAGTCACTCACTTGGTTAATGAGCTCTGTGACATATTTTTTTCTATAGAGTTAATTATTTTTCTCTTAATTATTATATATCTTTATTCAGCAGATGTGCATGAACAATCACATTTAATCTGGTAGCTGACCTTTCTTAGGTTTTCTTTCCATTTATCTGTCTTTGGAAAATGAAAGCTCTCATCTTTGTTTATAGGCCAGAAAAACTGAAAAACATACAAGCTCTTCCACTTACTGGATGTTTGACAAAATAGTTTCCTTGGACTAAAAACAGGGGCATTACTGGTGAGCTTGTTAGAGATTCAGAAACTCAGATTTTATTCCAGATTTTCTTTTTTTTTTGAGACAGAGTCTTGCTCTGTCATCCAGGCTGGAGTGCAGCGGCACGATTTCAGCTCACTGCAAACTCCACCTCTGGGGTTCACGCCATTCTCCTGCCTCAGCCTCCTGAGTAGCTGGGACTACAGGCGCCCGCCGCCACGCCCGGCTAATTTTTTGTATTTTTAGTAGAGACAGGGTTTCACTGTGTTAGCCAGGATAGTCTCGATCTCCTGACCTCATGATCCGTCCACCTTAGCCTCCCAAAGTGCTGGGATTACAGGCGTGAGCCACCATGCCCAGCCCAGATTTTCTGAAAAAATAATCTGCATTAACAAGAGCTCCAGTTTATCATACACATTAATATTTGAGCAGTGTTTTCTAACTGAATATGTCTTTTCCATCTGAAAAATGTACACAGCTTATTCTGTATGATGTAAATATAGCATTCAAAAATGTACATGTTAGTGTTAATGCCCTCAATTTTATATTTCATCATCCAGAAAAGTATCATCTATACATTGATGTTGTGGATCTTATACTACTCTCTTTTCTCAGAGTTAGAGAATACATTAGAGAATATTTCTGTGTTGAAAGTTATTTATTAAATATTTTCAGTCACTCCTATAAGTAAGAACCAGTTCTCTTTACTCTTGTTTTGCCTTGAGTCAAATTAAAAATTCTGTTCCTGGCCACCTGGTAAATATGTGTGTGTGTGTTTGTATGTTTTTCAGGGAGTGTTGACATTTAGGGATGTGGCCATAGAATTCTCTCTGGAGGAGTGGCAATGCCTGGACACTGCACAGCAGAATTTATATAGGGATGTGATGTTAGAGAACTACAGAAACCTGGTCTTCCTGGGTGAGGATAACTTCAGTACACAATTCCTAATATACCCTATAAGTTTTATTTCTCTTTTTTTGTAGAATGGTTTTTGGTAATTTATGCTTTCAGATCTCTGTTTTGTTTGTTTGTTTTTAAACTTCAAGCTTCGTCTATGTAGAAAGGAATTTCAAGATGTTTCATTTTGACCTGAACTTTCCACACTCCTGAGCTGATCTGTGTCTTTTCACTCTAGACTAGTGTTAATTTTGGAAATTTGGTGGCATAACATAACTGTTGCCCACATCTTAAAATGTAATTGCCACTACCAATTTTTGATTTAGTAGTACCAGGTAGTAAAATTAAGAACTTACAAAATTAAAATATTTCCTAAATATTTTAAATTTTTTGTTGTAAATGAGTATTTTGGAATTAATTTACTAGAATATTCTGTTACATCATTTTTACTGAACCCATTACCAAATTGATAATTGGAGAATATGAGCACGATTCATGCTATATTTAATAAAACAGGTATTGCTGTCTCTAAGCCAGACCTGATCACCTGTCTGGAGCAAGGAAAAGAACCTTGGAATGTGAAGAGACATGAGATGGGAGCTGAACCCCCAGGTAGGTGAGAGTGAAAGTGAATACAACAGACAACACAGATGAGAGGTCCAAAGCAGAAAAAAGAAAAGTCCTTAAAATGATTTGAAATCTGTGTTCCAAAGGAAATAGTTTCTAGGAAGCCTGAATTTTTTTTTATTTTGCTCTCACAAAGAAGCATCTTCTGTCTGATCTTTGTAAAATCACTAAAGATTTTACTTTCCCTTTGGTGACCTTCCTTCAAGTTTACAGTGACAGCCAAGACAGTCCTCTTCGTGGCATATAAGAGACTGCAAAATCTGACTGCTTCTTCGTTGTTTTTGAAAACACACAGATAATCTGCAAAATTTTGAGAAACTCTGTGTTAAACTGTTTTTTAAGTTCTCTTTTTACATCATGTCCTAAGTGTGTGAGAGTAGTGGTTTCTGTTCCGTTGTCTTTTTATTGCTAATTTTTCTGCACATTGCATTCTGTCTTCTTCTTATAGTCTTGAAGTATAGTTTGAAATTATAAAGTATGATGTTCTTGTGCTTTGTTCTTTTTTTTTTTTCAAGATTGCTTTGGCTATTCAAAGTTTACTGTAGTTCTGTGTGAAAATTGTATTTTCTTTTTGTTGTTGTTGTTTGAGACGGAGTCTCGCTCTGTCACCCAGGCTGGAGTGCAGTGGCACCATCTCGGCTCACTGCAACCTCTGCCTCCCGGGTTCAAGCAATTCTTCTGCCTCAGCCTCCCAAGTAGCTGGGACTACAGGTGTGAGCCATCACACCTGGCTAATTTTTGTATTTTTAGTAGAGACGGGGTGTCACCATATTGGCCTGGCTGGTCTTGAACTCCTAGACTTCATGATCCATCTGCCTCGGCCTCCCAAAGTGCTAGGATTACAGGCATGAGCCACCACGCCTAGCCGAGAATTGTATTTTCTATTACTGTAAAAAAAATACTGGAATTTTGATAGGGAATTTATTGAATCTAGAGATCATTGTAGATAATATGGCACTTTAATAATATTCTTTCAGCCGGGCATGGTGGCTCACACCTGTAATCCCTGCACTTTGGGAGGCCAAGGCAGGTGGATCACCTGAGGTGTTTTTTGACCCTGACTCAAAAACACTGTACTGTACATTTCAGGCATGTGAAGTATATTTACATTGTTTTATAAAAGACTTCTAGAAATTGTACAATACCCATTAAACAACTACCAATTTTTCCCATTTCCTGGCACTTTTCAAATACCATTCTTTTTTCTGTTTCTAAGAGTGTAACTGCTTTATATATCTCATAAAATCTCTGTCTGTGGCTGGCTCATTTTATTTTGCATAAAGTCATCAAGAGTTACTTTTATAGTTGTTAGAATATTTCCTGCTTTTTTTCAAACTGAGTAATATTTTGGTATTTTTATAGTTCAAATTATATCTGCTGAACGATTTGGTGACCGAAATTTGCCTTGCTTTTACCTATTGACTTTTAGTAACAATGCTAAAATAATTGTGGGTATGCAAGTGACTCTTCATGTGACCATATATGTGAGAGTTTATATACGTGCTGCATTCTATTTTATTAGTCTACTTTTTCAGCTTTATACTCATACCAAATTGTTTTAATTCTGTAGCTTTGTGATGTGTTTTGAAATCAGGAACTGTAATGCCTCCAACATTGTTTTGTTTTGTTTTTAATATTTTTGGGTACTTTATTGTCTGTAGAGATTCTGTATACTCGAAGGATTGCTGTTTCTGTTTCTTCAAAAATGCAGTGAGAAATTTGAAAAACATTGCATTAAATCTGTAGATTGTATTGAGCAGGATGGACATCTTTACAATATTACCTTTTTCAACCTTTCACAAGAGCATGTTTAAGAGTGTGTTAATTTCTGTATATTTGTTAATTTTTCAGTTTTTTTTTCCTCTTATTGTTGTATACTCATTTCATTTTGGTGATAGAAAGTAATTTATAAAATTTCAGTTTTAAAAAATGTAGTGAGACTTTTCTTTTTTTGGCATAAGAGGTGGTCTATCAAGGAAAATGTTGTATTAGCTGTTGAGAACCATGTGTATCCTGGTGTTGAGTGTTTTCTATACCTCTGTTAGAAATTGTCTTATACTGCCTGGAAGCCCTCTATTCCCTTACTAATATTCTCATTTAATTTTTATTGCAGAAAGTGCGGTGTTGAAATACCCTACTATAATTACGTTGCTGTCTATGTGTCTCTGTTGTTCTGTCAATATTTGCTATATATGTTTGGAGCCCTAATGTGAGATGCACACACACACCCCCACACAGATATATATACACATTTTTCATAGGTTCCCAGTGAGTAAATCTAAAGTCGTTGTTGTTGTTGTTGTTGTTGTTTTGAGACAGAGTCTCACTCTGCGTCCCAGGCTGGAGTGTGGTGGTGCGATCTCGGCTCACTGCAACCTCTGCCTCCTGGGTTCAAGCAATTCTCCTGCCTCAGCCTCCTGAATAGCTAGGATTACAGGTGGCTGCCACCATGCCTGGCTAATTTTTCTATTTTTAGTAGAGACAGGGTTTCGCCATGTTAGCCAGGCCAGTCTCGAACTCCTGATCTCAAGTGATCAGGAGGATCACTTGATCCTACCTCGGCCTCCCAGAGAGCTGGGATTACCAGCATGAGCCACCGTGCCCAGCCTAAATCTGTAAGTTTTAATGTCCTTTTTTGTCTCCTTGGAGTTTTGACTTCAAGTACATTTTATAAAATATGACAGTTTTTGATGTAAGATGTAGCTTGCATAATATTATGTTGATTTCTTCTGCTCTCATTTGATTAATATTTGTATGAATTGCATTCTTCCATCTTGCCCCTTTTAGTGTTTTTTATCATTAGATCTCTACTGACTTTTGTAGAAAAAAAAGTTGGATCTTGGCTTTTAAAAATTTAAATAAATCTATTTATTGAAAGTGTGTCTCTTGATTTGAAAGTTAATTTGATATATATATTTAAGTAATTGTCTGATAGAGACCTTACTGTTATGTTTTTAATTACTTTATTTGATTCTTGCATCTTTGTTTCTCATTTTCTCTCTGTCTTTGTGTCTTTTGATTTTTGTATTGATATGCTTTTACTTATTTCTAATTCACTTTTGTATATTTGTACAGTTTTTTTTTTGTGGTACCTTGGGGCTTCCGTAAAACCTCTATAAGAAACAACAGTATATTTTTAATTTGGTACAAAATCAACTTCAGTTGAATAAAAAATTCTTCCTTATTACATCTGCCCTGAAATTTGTCATTGATGTTGCTAATTATGTTTTTGCATTGTATATTTGTTAACAGATGTTTATAATTTCTGTGCTTTTATTTTTCAAAATTTAGAGAATAATTTAAAATGTTTTCTGCACCATTATGATAATGCCACAAGATTCTATTTTTGTGCATATCTTTCCCAGAAAATAATGTATTTTTATTTGTGTGTGTGTGTTTTTTTGTTTTTTGTTTTTTTTTTTTTTTGAATCCTTTTACTTTCAGGTTAAGGAGCTGCGTTCACCATCTTTTATATGCAGGGCATATGCAGTGCTAATACACTTTTTCAGATTTTGGTTGTTTTGGAAGGTTTTTCCTTTTTATTTGGCAGGACAGATGTGTTGATGGTATTTTTCTCACTTCATGGCAGTTTTTTGTTGTTTTTTTGTCTTTTTTGTTTTTCAGGACTTTGTGTCACACAGTTTCTTTCTGGCCTGCAAAATTTTTGTTGATAATTCACTGGTTATATCATAAGACTATGTTTGTAAATGACACATTACTTTCATCTTGCAGCTCCGAAGACTTTCTTCTTGTCTGTGATTTTTGAAAATGTGCTTAACATGTATTTGTTATAAATATCTTTGTGTGTATCCTAATTTGTTTGTTGAACTTCATTTCTACATCATTTTTCTTTTAGGATTTTCCAGTTGTTTTTTATTTTTCTATTTTTTACCTCCAAATTTTTAAAAATATTTTGATATTTTTGTTTTTATTCTCATTTTTGTGATTTTCTACAGTGGACTGACTGTATCCCAGTTTCACTCATTGGATATTATTCAATTTATTAGTGTTTAAAATTAATGTGTAGGCCGGGCGCGGTGGCTCAAGCCTGTAATCCCAGCACTTTGGGAGGCCGAGGCGGGTGGATCACAAGGTCAGGAGATCGAGACTATCCTGGCTAACATGGTGAAACCCCGTCTCTACTAAAAATACAAAAAACTAGCCGGGCGCGGTAGCGGGCGCCTGTAGTCCCAGCTACTTGGGAGGCTGAGGCGGGAGAATGGCGTGAACCCGGGGGGCGGAGCTTGCAGTGAGCCGAGATCGCGCCACTGCACTCCAGCCTGGGAGACACAGTGAGACTCCGTCTCAAAAAAAAAAATAAAATAAAATAAAATAAAATAAAATTAATGTGTACATCTTTTTTATGGTTTCTTTCTGGAGTTTACACAATATTTTTGATGAAATCATATTGCTCTGTTTTGTATACATTGTCATCTTTGAGATTTGGACATTTTAAAAAGCTACCTGTCACAGTCTTTAAAATGCATTTTTTTCTGACATAGTCTGAAAACAATTATCTTGGCTAGAGATTCTGGGAGTCTCTCAAACATGTTCTTAGGATGTGCCTTGTCTAAAATTTTGTGTTTACTTTTAGTCAAAGGAGTTTATTCGTGTTGTTTCTTCTTCTTCTTTTTTTTTTTTTTTGAAACAGTTTTGCTCCTGTCACCTGGGCTACAGTGCAATGGCATGGTCTCAGCTCACTGCAGCCTCCACCTCCTGGGTTCAAGTGATTCTCTGGTCTCAGCCTCCCACTTAGCTGGGATTACAGGCATGTGACCCCATGCTCAGCTACTTTTGTATTTTTAGTAGAGATGATTTCACCATGTTGCCCAGGCTTAGTCTCAAACTCCTGACCTCAGTTGATCTATGCGCCTTGGCCTCCCAGAGTGCTAGGATTACAGGTGTGAGCCACCACGCTCAGCCTATTCATGTTTCTTCTTAATAACCAATAATCACTTGCTATAATTGTTTCCTGTCTGTAATACCACAGTCTTTCTGCTGCTGTAAAACTTACCTTTCTTATTTATTTATTTATTTTTATTATATTTTAAGTTCTAGGGTACATGTGCACAACATGCAGTTATGTTACATAGATATACATGTGCCATGGTGGTTAATGCTATCCCTCACCCAGCCCCCACTCCACAACATGCCCCAGTGTGTGATGTTCCCCACCCTGTGTCCAGGTATTCTCATTGCTCAGTTCCCACCTATGAGTGAGAACGTGTGGTGTTTGGTTTTCTGTCCTTGTGATAATTTACTGAGAATGCTGGTTTCCAGCTTCATCCATGTCCCTGCAAATGACATGAACTCATTCTTTTTCATGAGCGCATAGTATTCCGTGGTGTATATGTGCCACATTTTCTTAATCCATTCTATCATTGATGGACATTTGGATTGGTTCCAAGTCTTTGCTATTGTGAATAGTGCCGCAATAAACATATGTGTGCTTGTGTCCTTATAGTAGCATGATTTATAATCCTTTGGGTATATACCCAGTAATGGGATGGCTGGGTCAAATGGTATTTCTAGTTCTAGATCCTTGAGGAATCGCCACACTGTCTTCCACAATGGTTGAACTAATTTATACTCCCACCAACAGCGTAAAAGCATTCGTATTTATCCACATCTTCTCCAGCACCTGTTGTCTCCTGACTTTTTAATGATCACCATTTTAACTGGCTTGAGATCGTATCTCATTGTGGTTTTGATTTGCATTTCTCTAATGATCAGTGATGATGAGCATTTTTCCATGTGTCTGTTGGCTGCATAAATGTCTTCTTTTGAGAAGTGTCTGTTCACATTCTTTGCTCACTTTTTGATGGGATTGTTTTTTTCTTGTAAATTTGTTTAAGTTCTTTGTAGATTCTGGGTATTAGCCCTTTGTCAGATGGGTAGATTGCAAAGATTTTCTCCCATTCTGTAGGTTGCCTGTTACTCTGATGGTAGTTTCTTTTGCTATGCAGAAGCTCTTTAGTTTAATTAGATCCCATTTGTCTATTCTGGCTTTTGTTGCCATTACTTTTGGTGTTTTAGTCATGAAGTCCTTGCCCATACCTATGTCCTGAGTGGTATTGCCTAGGTTTTCTTCTAGGGTTTTTATGGTTTTAGGTCTAACATTTAAGTCTTTAATCTATCTTGAATTAAATTTTTTTTTTTTTTGAGACAGAGTCTTGCTCTGTCGCCCAGGCTGGAGTCCAGTGGCCGCATCTCAGCTCACGGCAAGCTCCACCTCCTGGGTTCACGCCATTCTCCTGCCTCAGCCTCCCAAGTAGCTGGGACTACAGGCGCCCGCCACCACGCCCGGCTATTTTTTTGTATTTTTTAGTAGAGACGGAGTTTCGCC
This sequence comes from Mandrillus leucophaeus, assembly GCF_000951045.1. Taxonomy (NCBI): domain Eukaryota; kingdom Metazoa; phylum Chordata; class Mammalia; order Primates; family Cercopithecidae; genus Mandrillus; species Mandrillus leucophaeus. The sequence continues at coordinate 122,583 of NW_012101273.1, read as the reverse complement.
GTGTTAGCCAGGATGGTCTCGATCTCCTGACCTCATAATCCACCCGTCTCGGCCTCCCAAAGTGCTGGGATTACAGGCTTGAGCCACCGCGCCTGGCCTGAATTAATTTTTATATAAGGTGTAAGGAAGGAATCCAGTTTCAGCTTTCTACATATGGCTATCGAGTTTTCGCAGCAACATTTATTAAATAGGGAATCCTTTCCCCATTTCTTGTTTTTGTCAGGTTTGTCAAAGATCAGATGGTTGTAGATGTGTGTTGTTATTTCTGAGGGCTCTGTTCTGTTCTATTTGTCTGTATATCTGTTTTGGTACCTTACCTTTTATCTCAGCACACTCAAACTTTCATTTGAAAGAATACCACTATTTCTTTCAGAACTTTTATGCAGTGAGAGACAGGAACCAGTGTCTGTAAAAGCACCTGCCATTGAGAAATAAAGATGTATAAGCCATTATTTTATTTGTCTTTTAAAAATGAAACCAGGAGTTGGCAGTTTATTTCTAAAGTCACTATATTATATAGGGAAGCAGGAAGATCTGTGTTGGGTAAATGTAACAGACTTCACTTTCTTCTATGTGCCTCTTTGCATTGGACTCACCTGGGGCACTGCACCCACTTAACTTACTTTAATTTTTCACAAATGTAATTTGGTCTGTATGTTTTTGTTACTTTATATGGCTGTGAAAATGTTACAGCATGTAATATTTGGCTGTGCCATCTTGTAATGTAGTCTATCATTTTATAGGTTAGATTTGTAAAGTATATTCATCTGAGTCTCGTAAGTAATTTATTGTTTTTATTTCTTTCAGTTGTATGTCCTTATTTTGCCCAACACCTTTGGCCAAAGCAGGGCATAAAAAATTATTTCCAAAAAGTCATACTGAGAAGATATAAAAAATGTGGACATGAAAATTTACAGCTAAGAAAATATTGTAAAAGCATGGATGAGTGTAAGGTGCGCGAAGAATGTTACAATGGACTTAGCCAGTGTTTGACAACTGCCCAGAACAAAATATTTCAATGTGACAAATACGTGAAAGTCTTTCATAAATTTTCAAATTCAGACAGACATAAGATAAAACATACTGGAAAGAAAGCCTTCAAATGTAAAGAATGTGAAAAGTCATTTTGTGTGCTTTCACACTTAGCTCAACAGGAAAGAATTCATACTGGAGAGAAACCCTACAAATGTAAAGAATGTGGGAAAGCCTACAATGAGGCCTCAAACCTTTCTACATATAAAAGAATTCATACTGGAAAGAAACCCTACAAATGCGAAGAGTGTGGAAAAGCCTTTAACCGGCTCTCACACCTTACTACACATAAGATAATTCACACTGGAAAGAAACCCTACAAATGTGAGGAATGTGGCAAAGCTTTTAACCAGTCTGCAAACCTTACTACACATAAGAGAATTCATACTGGAGAGAAACCCTACAGATGTGAGGAATGTGGCAAAGCTTTTAGCCAGTCCTCAACCCTTACTGCACATAAGATAATTCATGCTGGAGAGAAACCCTACAAATGTGAAGAATGTGGCAAAGCTTTTACTCAGTCCTCAACCCTTACTACACATAAGATAATTCATACTGGAGAGAAATTCTACAAATGTGAAGAATGTGGCAAGGCCTTTAGCCGGTTCTCACACCTTACTACACATAAGAGAATTCATTCTGGAGAGAAACCCTACAAGTGTGAAGAATGTGGCAAAGCTTTTAAACAATCCTCAACCCTTACTACCCATAAGAGAATTCATGCTGGAGAGAAATTCTACAAATGTGAAGTATGTGGCAAAGCCTTTGGCCGATTCTCACACCTTACTACACATAAGAGAATTCATTCTGGAGAGAAGCCCTACAAATGTGAAGAATGTGGCAAAGCTTTTAACCTATCGTCACAACTTACTACACATAAGAGAATTCATGCTGGAGAGAAATTCTACAAATGTGAAGTATGTGGCAAAGCCTTTGGCCGATTCTCACACCTTACTACACATAAGAGAATTCATACTGGAGAGAAACCCTACAAATGTGAAGAATGTGGCAAAGCCTTTAACCAGTCTTCTCACCTTACTACACATAAGATAATTCATACTGGAGAGAAACCCTACAAGTGTGAAGAATGTGGCAAAGCCTTTAACAACTCCTCTATTCTTAACAGACATAAGATGATTCATACTGGAGAGAAACTCTACAAACCTGAAAGTTGTAACAATGCTTGTGACAACATCGCAAACATTTCCAAACATAAAAGAAAGTGTGCTGGTGAGAAATCACAGAAATATGAATAATGCGACAGAGCCTTTAAATGGTTATCACACTTGCTTGCAGGTTAGGTAATTCACACTGGAGAAAACTTCTACAAGTGTGAACAGTGTGGCAAAACTTACACAATGCTCATCCCTTATTGCACACAAAAGCCTTTATACTTGAAAATAAATGCACAAATATAAAAAAAGTTAAAATGATTAATATCTGCTCACATCTTACTCAACATCAGAGAATTTATACTTAATAGCATTAAAAGTGCAATTACTGTCAAAAGAGTCTTGAGAAAATGTAAGCTTTTAAAGTGCTGAAGAGGATTTATTTTGAAGACAAACATTACAAATGTAAACAAAGTTGTGGTAACTTTACTTGTAACACAGATCTTGTTGTATTCATTTTGTATTAGAGGCAAACCCTGAAGCAATTGCTCAAACTTCATTCAACGTCAGAAAATTTATATAGAAGAAAAACCCTGCAAATATAATAAATTCGGAAAAAAACATTTATTCAAAAACTACAGGTTAGAAAACTCCAGAGAGTTCAGATTAAAATATATTTTTGCAGTTGTAGTAAATAGAAAAAAATATTTAATTGTATGTTAAGTCTGTAAATATCAGAGAATTTACATTAGAAATATATAAGGCACTGACACTTCAGACTTTACACTGAATCAGAGTTCTGAGTTTAGAATACAATACAAAACTAAACTTGGTAGAAAAATTATTTGTTTATAACTTTAAAAGAATAGAAGATTTTTTGGAGAGTTACAAGTATACTTTTTTTTTTTTGGAAAGATTACAGGTTTTTTTGAAAAGTAAATGTGGCAAATTCTCAAATTGCTTCATACAAATAATGTTGTAATTAACTCAAATTACTTCATGTTAATGTAATTAACTCTCAAATTACTTCATGCTAAAGAAATTAGTTTCTTTTCCTTTTTTTTTTTTTTTTTTTTTTTTTGAGATGGAGTCTTGCTCTGTCGCTGCCCAGACTGGAGTGCAGTGGCGGTGATCTCAGCTCACCACAACCCCCATCTCCAGGGTTCAAGTGATTCTCTTGCCTCAGCTCCCCGAGTATCTGGGATTACAGGGGCACACCACCATGCCCGGCTAAGTTTTGTATTTTTAGTAGAGCCAGAGTTTTGCCATGTGGCCAGGCTGGTCTTGAACTCATTACCTTAGGTGATCCACCCAGCTCTACCTCCCACAATGCTGGGATTACAGGTATTAGCCACTGCGCCTGGCCCATGCTGTTTCTTTATTCCTATTGTATTCATATATGAAAGCATGTGACCAAAAGATATGAGAGATTATTTTTTATTAGGTGAGCATTTATTACCTCTTCTATGAAAGAGTAAGGACATTAAAATGTGAGATGCATGATGAAAATCTAAGTAAAGAGGTTCTTTGTAATTCACTTACGGTATTGAGTGATGTGTGAGGTAGGTGTTCAGAGTAATATTCTGCATTGTAATGAGAGACAAATATTTTTAGTTTTAGTTAAAATTAAAAATAGTATATTTTACTAATTGTACTTTTATGAATAAAAAGCAGTACATGTTAAAAATTTTAGATTATGTCTGAACTTAATTTCTTAATTCAGCATTTTTAACAGTTTAAATATTGTGCATTCAATCAAGTCACATTATTCCACTTACTTTAACCTAGTCCACCTTACTCAAAGGTATAAGTAAAAGGTGGTAACAAGGCCAGGCGCGGTGGCTCATGCCTGTAATCCCAGCACTTTGGGAGGCCTCAGGGTGGAACACCTGAGGTCGGGAGTTCAAGACCAGCCTGACCAACATGGAGAATCCCGATCTCTGCTAAAGATACAAAATTAGCCAGATGTGGTGGTGCATGCCTGTAATCCCAGCTATTCGGGAGGCTGAGGCAGCAGAATCCCTTGATCCCAGGTGGCAGAGGTTGCAGTGGGCTGAGATCATGCCACTGCACTCCAGCCTAGGCAACAGAGCGAGACTCTGTCTCAAAAAGAAAGACACCTTATTAAAATGATTTGTCTTGTTCCAATATTGATTATTCTGAAAATAGCTACAAATTCATACTCAAACACACTTAATCCATAATCTTCTTACACCTAAGGTTTATATTTAGACTAATAGATGTGTATACTTAACTCTGTAAATCAAAACTAAAAGTCTGTATGCATTTGCAAGCAGAGAGGTCACATATTCAAAGAAAAACATACAAGAAATTATTTTTAGGTATTTATCCAGGACTCAGAAATGTGCAAATTTTATACACGTATATAATTTGTATTATAAAAATAACTTTATTATAAAAATATAAAATTATTAAAAAAATAAAATATTGTACAATTGAGCTGTTCATAATACAAAAAACAAATTCTAAAGGTGATGGATACCTCATTTGCCCTAATGTGATTATTATATGCCTCTATCAATATGCATATGTAACATAATTATGTTGGCAAGATTGTGCCACTGCACTCCAGCCTGGGCGACTCCAGCCTGGGTGACAGAGCAAGACTCCATCTCAAAATAAAATAAATTTAGTCATGTACACAAAACAATTTTTACCTGTAATTCTAAAATTAGTGCATTAAATTATATTTTATTTAGTTGGAACTTTTCATTTTGTTCTTTTATTTGGAGAACCCTATATAAGCCTACTTATATTTTTTTTTTCACTTTTTATGATGGATATAAGTAAATTTATTCATTGATTGGGCAATTTGTTCAGGTAAGTACTAGGGAAGCTTCATAAGTCATGAGAATGTTTTTATACATAAATGTAGCAAACAAACATGACAGTGCTTGCTGTGTAACAGATACTCCATAATAAGGCGTAAATATTCATGTGAAACTTGCAACTTCAACTCAGGTAGAAAATATCAAAGGTAAACAAATAACATTGATTCTTCATGTGGAGAGGACATTTTTTTCGGGCTGCAAAGCTGAATTTTGCTGAATTTACAAAGAAATTCTGCTTCATTTATTTTCTAATTATCTTAAGCTTTGTCTTTTTATGTGTATTCCACCCATGTATGCATCATAGTCCTTCTTCTTTTTCTGTATTACAGTCTTCCCAGTTTTCTTCTTTTTCTGTACTACAGTCTTCCCAGTTTTCTTCATGCCATGTCATTTCACATGGTATTTTGTGGGTTTTGATGAGAACTTTGGTATTTTTTAATGCACTGAAAAATTGGTTTTAACTGGAGAGTTTGCTTATCAATGTAACTTTCAGATCAGTTAATTAAGATAAATGGCATACATGTCCACAGGTGCGAGGATTAAATCAGTTCGCATGGAGCTGCTTTCTTTGTAAAAAGAAAAAATATTGGTTGAAAAAGAAAGTCTTACTAGATTCTTACCCAAAATGTGACAAATATAAAATTTGCTAGAAAATATAGAAATTAGAATATTAAGAGTTTATGGTAAGTGAACCATATTAAATTATTATTATTATTTTTTAAGATTGAGTCTCACTCTGTCACCTAGTCTGGAGTACAGCAGCACAATCTGGCCTTACTGCAACCTACATCTTCCAGTTTCAAGCAATTCTGCCTCAGCCTCCCGAGTAGCTGGGATTGTAGGCACCTGCCATTGTGCCTGGCTAATTTTTGTATTTTTGTGGTGATGGAGTTTCGCCATGTTGTCCAGGCTGGTCTCGAACTCCTCATGATTCGCCAGCCTCGGCCTCCCAAAGTGCTGGGATTACAGGCATGGGCCACTGGACCCAGCAAAGAAAACTAATTTGTATCAATAAAAGAGCCCAAATAGCCAAGGCAACTTTGGGGGGGGGGAAAAAAAAAAAGAGAGACCTCGTATTACCTGATTTAAAATTGTACTACAAGCTACAGTAACCAGTATATGATTCTGATGTGAAAATATACATATAGATCAATGGAGAAGAAGAGAAAACCCTGAAATAAAGCTACACTTTTACAACCAAGTTAATTTTCACAAAGCCCACAGAAATTAACAAAGGGAAAATAACTCCCTATTTAATAAATGGGGGTTAGACGCAGTGGCTCATGCCTGTAATCCCAACACTTTGGGAGGCTGAGGCTGGCGGATCACGAGGTTAGGAGTTGAAGACCAGCCTGGCCAACATGGTGATACCCCGTCTACTAAAAATACAAAAATTAGCCAGGCGTGGTGGCAGGCACCTATAGTCCCAGCTACTTGGGAGGCAGAGGTTGCGGTGAGCCAAGATGGCACCACTGCTCTCCAGCCTGGGTGACAGAGTGAGACTTTGTCTCAAAAGTAATAATAATAATAAATGGTACTGGGGAAACTGGTTAGTCATATGCAGAAAAAAGTGGACCCCTACCTCTTTCCATATAGAAAATATAAGTCAAGATAGATTAAAGACTTACCTGTGAGTCTTCAAGGTACACAAATCCTAGGAGAACATTTAGGAAGGACTGTTCTAGACACTGGCCTCTGGGATGAATTTATGAATAACATCTTAAAAGTGAGTGTGCAAAATAAAATTCAAAAATTCGCATCTGATTAAACTAAAGAGCTTCTGCACAGCCAAAGAAACTATCAACAAAGGAAACAGATACCCTACAATATGAAATAAAATATTTGCAAAGTGCATACCAGTGATTAATATATCGAATCTATAAGAAATTTAATTTGACTAAGCAGAAAATATCAACACTTCTCGAAGACATAAGAGTTGCCAATAAACATTCAAAAAATGCTTAACATCCCTAATCATCAGAGATATAAATCAAAACGACAGTGTGATACAATTTCACACCAGTTAGAATGTCTGTTATGGCAAGTCAAAAATTAACATGTTGAAGTTGTGGAGAAACAGGTATCTGTTTCAACTTCATCCTGACTTCAGGAGAAATGGGTGCCTATAAATCTTAGATTGGATAAGAAAAATGAGGTACTTATACAGGCTGCAATACTATGCAGTCACAGAAAAGAATGAAGTAATGTCCTTTGTGGCAACATGAAGGCAGCAGAAGGCCATTAATGTAAGCAACTTAACAGATCAGTAAAACAACACATGTTCTCACTTATATGTGGGGGGTAAACATTGGGTGCACATGGAAGCAAAGATGAAAACAGTAAACACTGGGAATTCTAAAAAGATGGAAGAAAAAAGGGAGACAAGCATTGAAAAACTACCTATCAAGTGTAGTGTACACTGCTTGGGCAATGGGATAGTTAAGTGTCCAAACTTCAACACCATGCAGTATACCTATACTACCAATCTGCATGTGTATTCCCTGAATCTAAAATAGAAATAACAAGATGTTTTGTGGTATAATGACATGTTATATTTCTGTAGTTCCAAGTTAATAGTTGGAATTAGCAGTGAAAGACAGAATTACTGCTTAAGGCATAGGGGTAAATGTTTCTATACCAGGTCTCCCCACAATTTGTAAGTTATCTTCTCTGAAAGTTCTTGGCCTATAGCCCAAGATGTGTTTTATTCCCAAGTGTGCAGTTAAAATAAATGACTCTGGATTTAAGGGAGGTTCCAAGATGGCCCAATAGGAACAGCTGCAGTCTACAGCTCCCAGTGTGAGTGACGCAGAAGATGGGTGATTTCTGCATTTCCAACTGAGATATCGGGTTCATCTCACTGGAGCTTGTCAGACAGTGGGTACAGCCCACGGAGAGTGAGTGGAAGCAGGGCGGGGCATCATCTTACCTGGGAAGCACAAGGGGTCAGGGAATTCCCTTTCCTAGCCAAGGGAAGCTGTGACAGATGGTACCTGGAAAATCGGGACACTCCCACACTAATACTGCACTTTTCCAATGGTCTTAGCAAATGGCACACCAGGAGATTATATCCCACGCCTGGCTCAGAGGGTCCTATGCCCATGGAGCCTCACTCACTGCTAGCACAGCAGTCTGAGATCAAACTGCAAGGCTGGGGAAGGGGCATCCACCATTGCCCAGGCTTGAGTAGGTAAATAAAGTGGCTGGGAAGCTCGAACTTGGTGGAGTCCACCACAGCTCAAGGAGACCTACCTGCCTCTGTAGACTCCCACCTCTGAGGGCAAGGCATAGTGGAACAAAAGGCAGCAGAAACTTCTGCAGACTTAAACGTCCCTGTCTGACAGCTTTGAAGAGAGTACTGGATCTCTCAGCATGGAGTTTGAGATCTGAGAATGGAAAGACTGTCTCCTCAAGTGGGTCCCTGACCCTTAGGTAGCCTAACTGGGAGACACCTCCCAGTAGGGGCCAACTGACACCTCATATGGCTGGGTGTCCCTCTGACACGAAGCTTCCAGAGGAAGGATCAGGCAGCAACATTTGCCGTTCTGCAATATTTGCTGTTCTGCAGCCTCCGCTGGTGATACCCAGGCAAACAGGGTCTGGAATGGACCAAAACCCCAACTGTACGTCACCATCATCAAAGACCAAAGGTAGATAAAACCACAAAGATGGGGAGAAACCAGAGCAGAAAAGCTAAAAATTCTAAAAATCAGAGCGCGTCGTCTCCTCCAAAGGAACGCAGCTCCTTGCCAACAATGGAACAAAGCTGGACAGAGAATGACTTTTGTCGAGCTGAGAGAAGAAGGCTTCAGATGATCAGTAATAACAAACTTCTCCGAGCTAAAGGAGAATGTTTGAACCCATCACAAAGAAGCTGAAAATGTTGAAAAAAGGTTGGACGAATGGCTAACTAGAATAAACAGCATAAAGAAGGCCTTAAATGACCTGATGGAGCTGAAAACCGTGGCATGCACAAGCTGCAGTAGCCAATTTGATCGAGTGGAAGAAAGTATCAGTGATCGAAGATCAAATGAATGACATGAAATGAGAAGAGAAGGTTAGAGAAAAAAGAGTGAAAAGAAACGAACAAAGCCTCCAAGAAATATGGGACTATGTGAAAAGACCAAATCTACGTTTGATTGGTGTACCTGAAAGTGACAGGGAGAATGGAAC
>NW_012101273.1:110483-112844 GCF_000951045.1 Mandrillus leucophaeus | reverse complement strand
AAAGACCATCGATGCTAGGAAGAAACTGCATCAACTAATGAGCAAAATAACCAGCTAACATCATAAAAACAGGATCAATTCACACATAACAACATTAACCTTAAAAGTAAATGGGCTAAATGCCCCAATTAAAAGACACAGACAAGCAAATTGAATAAAGTCAAGACCCATCAGTGTGCTGTATTCAGGAGACCCATCTCATGTGCAGACACACATAGGCTCAAAATAAAGGGATGGAGGAAGACCTACCAAGCAAATGGAAAACAAAAGAAAAGCAGGGGTTGCAATCCTAGTCTCTGATAAAACAGACTTTAAATCAACAAAGATCAAAATAGACAGAGAAGGCCATTACATAATGGTAAAGGGATCGGTTCAACAAGAAGAACTAACTATCCTAAATATATATGCACCCAATATAGGAGCACCCACATTCATAAAGCAAGTCCTTAGAGACCTACAAAGAGACTTAGACTCCCACACAATAATTAGGGGAGACTTTAACACCTGACTGTCAACATTGGATCAACGAGACAGAAAGTTAGCAAGGATATCCAGGACTTGAACTCAGCTCTGCACCAGGCGGACCTAATAGACATCTACAGAACTATCCACCCCAAATCAACAGAATATATATTCTTCTCAGCATCACATCACACTTATTCTAAAATTGACCACGTTGTTGGAAGTAAAGCACTCCTCAGCAAATGTAAAAGAACAGAAATTATAACAAACTGTCTCTCAGACCACAGCATAATCAAACTAGAACTCAGGCTTAAGAAACTCACTCAAAACCACTCAACTACGTGGAAACTGAACAACCTGCTCCTGAATGACTGCTGGGTACATAATGAAATGAAGGCAGAAATAAGGATGTTCTTTGAAACCAATGAGAACAAAGACACAACATATCAGAATCTCTGGGATACATTTAAAGCAGTGTGTAGAGGGAAATTTATAGCACTAAATGCCCACAAGAGAAAGCTGGAAAGATCTAAAATTGACACCCTAACATCACAGTTAAAGAACTAGAGAAGTAAGAGCAAACACAATCAAAAGCTAGCAGAAGGCAAAAAATAACTAAGATCAAAGCAGAACTGAAAGAGATAGAGACACAAAAAACCCTTCAAAAAAATCAGTGAATCCAGGAGCTGGTTTTTTGAAAAGATCAACAAAATTGATAGACTGCTAGTAAGACTAATAAGAGAGGGATATCACCACTGATTCCACAGAAATACAAAGTACCATCAGAGAATACTATAAACACCTCTACACAAATAAACTAGAAAATCTAGAAGAAATAGATAAATTCCTGGACACATACACCCTCCCAAGACTAAACCAGGAAGAAGTTGAATCCCTGAATAGATCAATAACTGGCCCTGACATTGAGGCAATAATTAATAGCCTACCAACCAAAAAAAGTCCAGGACCAGATGGGATTCATAGCTGAATTCTACCAGAGGTTTAAAGAGGAGCTGGTACCATTCCTTCTGAAACTATTCCAATCAATAGAAAAAGAGGGAATCCTCTCTAACTCATTTTATGAGGCCAGCATCATACTGATACCAAAGCCTGGCAGAGACACAGCAAAAAAAGAGAATTTTAGACCAATATCCCTGATGAACATCGATGCAAAAATCCTCAATAAAATACTGGCAAACCGAATCCAGCAGCACATCAGAAAGCTTATCCACCATGATCAAGTGGGCTCCATCCCTGGGATGCAAGGCTGGTTCAACATATGCAAATCAATAAACGTAATCCATCATATAAACAGAACCAAAGATGAAAACCACGTGATTATCTCAATAGATGCAGAAAAAGCCTTCGACAAAATTCAACAGCACTTTATGCTAAAAACTTTTTTTTTTATCCAAAATATGTTTATTGAGATGGTTTCCCACTCATCTTGATTCAGAGTGCTTTTAGTGCTGCTTCCTCCTAAAGGAACATTCTTCTGTAAGCCTTGCTTTTCCTCCTGTAGGCTGGCAGAGGACAGTGGAGCAGCCAACACACAAAACTACTGTTTGTGCATGGCTAAAGACCGTGGTGATTTTATAGCATCCCGGGCATTTCACATCCATAAATTAGGAATTGGGGCTCTGCACCAGGTGTTTCTTCTTGTGTTTCCTCTTCTCCTCTTCTGGGGAGGGATGAAGGAGATCCTTTGTGAGAGGCATGTTCTTGTGTGGGTAGGTCGTCACTGCCGGAAAGGGCGCTAAAAACTCTTAATAAACTAGGTATTGATGGGATGTATCAAAGTAATAACTGTTTATGACAAACCCACAGCCAATATCATACTGAATGGGCAAAAACTGGAAGCATTCCCTTTGAAAACTGGCACAAGACAGGGATGCCCTC
>NW_012101273.1:107142-109248 GCF_000951045.1 Mandrillus leucophaeus | reverse complement strand
TATGTTTATTGCAGCACTCTTCACAATAGCAAAGACTTGGAACCAACCCAAATGTCCATCAATGATAGACTGGATTAAGAAAATGTGGCACATATATACCATAGAATACTATGCAGCCATAAAAAAGGATGAGTTCATGTCCTTTGTAGGGACATGGATTAAGCCAGAAACCATCATTCTGAGCAAACTATCGCAGGAACAGAAAACCAAACACTGCATGTTCTCACTCATACGTGGGAATTGAACAATGAGAACACTTGGACACAGAGTGGGGAACGTCACACACTGGGGCCTGTCGTGGGGTGGGGGTAAGGGGGAGGGATAGCATTAGGAGATATACCTAATATAAATGACGATTTAACTAATGGGTGCAGCACACCAACATGGCACATGTATACATATGTAACAAATCTGCACATTGTGCACATGTACCCTAGAACTTAACGTATAACAAAAAAACTCTACATCTATATTTTTTATGTATTAACTATACACTAGACCAATTTGTTACTCTTTTGAGATAGATGATTTAATCACTTTTCTTTTTTTAAAAAGAATGAACCATTTTTGAAAATTTGAGGCTGTGAAGATCACGCTAAATTACTGAGTTAATGAAAGAAAATATTTTTCTTAAAAAAAGGATAGAAGTCTTATGACCATAGCCAAAGAATGATGAAACAGATTGTGGGTTAAAAGCACACTGCTGCAACCATTCCATCACAGTCATTCTCAGGAAAAAATAATGGGTCAGAAGGAATTTTTAGAATTTGTTTTTGATTCTATATGTGCTTCATTCTTTTTCTTTTTTCTGGTTTTGAGATGGGACTTCGCTCTTGTTGGCCAGGCTGGAGTGCAATGACACGATCTTGGCTCACTGCAGCCTCCGCCGTCTGGGTTCAAGTGATTCTCCTGCATCAGCCTCCCAAGTAGCTAGGATTACAGGTGCTCGCCACCACACCCGGCTAATTTTTGTATTTTTAGTGGAGATGGGTTTTCACCATGGTGCTCAGGCTGGTGTCGAACTCCTGACGTCAGGTGATCCATCGCCTTGGCCTCCCAGAGTGCTGGGATTACAGGCATGAGCCACTGCACCCAGCCCATTGTTTTTCATATAGAAATCTATACTTCAACAAAAGATGCTGTGAATTTCAAGTTAACATGCTCACACATACATATTCTCCCTAGAAAGCTACTGCTGTGTTTACAGTAAATGTGTAACATTTCTGATCTTTGGGCTGCTGTGTTTGTGTGAAATAAGAAGACAGCAAGTAAAGCAGAGTCAACCATGACTTTCTAGTTTCAACAGCCACAGATTCTGAAATTTAATATCATGTCAACTGGAATAATGACAGTATTTCAAAGCTGGAAAAAATTGATAACTTTATATTTTTAGTTAATCATAGTTCATGAAAACTAGTTTCTGAATTGTTATATGTTGAACAACTTGAAAATGCAGATATCTAAAAGTTTCATCTAGATGATAGTATTAATATTTTAAGAGCGCTTAATTGTGAATCAAATTTGCTTCTTTGTGTTTCCTGGAAAGCAGTTATTTATCTTCTACGTGTAAATAAAGGAAAGGCTCTTTGTAATACTAATCATACAGATCTCCTAAAATTAGCACTATGTTTAGATTTGAATAAAATTCATAGGCCTGTAAGTAATGTAAATGTTAATATTTCTTTCTAATAAAAGTGAAATAGCAATAGAAATAAGTTGTTAAAATGAGTTTTAAAAGCTTCATGTATTTATTAAATAACATTTAATGCCGCATTATAAGTGACTAATCAGTAATTTCAATCTATTCACTGTGAAGACTTAATATTCTTAAATTATTCAATCAAAAAAAGCTATACTCTTTCTGAAACTTTCAGAAACTGTAGACCACTCAATATATAATAATGTACATGGATACCACAGATATTTTATATAATAATAGGCTCATTCTTGCTTTTAATATAAAAATTCAATATATTTCAAAAGTGAAATTGGTGGCTCCTAGAAATCATGAGAGGAAAACCATTGTTAGTATCCGTTTACCAAAGTGTGCTAAGCTTAGCAACGAGTACTTTTTTTTTCTTTGTTTCTTTTTTTTTTTTTTTTTAG
>NW_012101273.1:103641-107092 GCF_000951045.1 Mandrillus leucophaeus | reverse complement strand
TTTTTAGATGGAGTCTCGCTTTGTTTCTGAGGCTGGAGTGCAGTGGCGGAATCTCAGCTCACTGCAATCTCCACCTCCTGGGCTCAAGCAATTCTGCCTCAGCCTCCTGGGTAGCTGGGATTACAGGTGCCCGCCACTATGCCCGGCTAATTTTTTGTATTTTTAGTAGATGGGGTTTTACCATGTTGACCAGGCTGGTCTCAAACTCCTGACCTCAAGTGATCTGCCCGCCTCTGCCTCCCAAAATGCTGGGATTACAGGTGTGAGCTACTGTGCCCAGCCAGTAATGAATACTTTAAACCAAAAATCAAGTTGTAAATATTATCTATGGGTAAAAAGAAGTGGTTTTTAAATTCCTATGCATTTCTATTAAATTTAAAAAAATTTAAAGCCAAAATGTAGGTCAAGAATAAAAACAAGCATTGGTTGAAATGGGGTTGAACATAATGGTTAAAATTGAAACTCAGTATTTGGTTGTTCCTGATTGCATCCCAGTTCGGCCACTTACCGGTTGTATGACCTAAACACAGTTTCTTGCCTCTCTGTGCATGGCTCTTCAGCTGTACTGTAAGGATAACAGTGTCTAATTTTTGGTAAAATTAAAGAAGTTAATGCAAATAAAGGTGCCAGAAAAATGCCCAGTACCTAGCTAGTGTACAGGAAATATATTAGCTCTTATTTCTTGATTCTGGTAGATCATGACAAATGTTAAGCCTGAAAACAAGACGGCCATACCACTGGTTTGTAACCCACATTCATTCTAATTTGTCCGTCTGGGGCTATAATAGTAGTTGAAAGTTTCTAACACTATCCTTGGCAAATTCCCATATATTCACATACAGCATGGATATAAATATTATGAAAAAATGTCTCATTGAGAACTGCTGTCTAGGACACTAGTAACACTAGATATACAACCACTTAAATGCTGAGTGTCAGTTTTATAATTAAATAATTAAGCAAATTGTTTCATTGCTTGTTTAATAAACTTATGATTTTTGTTTATTTGGTTAAATTTATTTATTCATTTATTTATTTAGAGACAGAGCCTCACTCTGTCATCCAGGCTGGAGTGCAGAGGTGTGATCTCGGCACACTGCAACCTTCACCTCCCAGGTTCAAGCAATTCTCCTGCCTCACCCTCCCGAGTAGCTGGAATTACAGGCACCCGCCAACACACCCAGCTAATTTTCTGTATTTTTGGTAGAGACAGGGTTTCACCATGTTGGCCAGGCTGCTCTCAAACTCCTGACCTCAGGCTATCCACCCGCTTCGGCCTCCCAAAGTGCTGGGATTACAGACGTGAGCCACCGCACCTGACCTAAATGTATTTTACATATATATATTTAAATAACTTTTTTTCTCTAACAAGTGAAAAAAATTATTTATTTACAAATTTAGAGAGATTTTACTCCAAACAGTTGTTTACAGTCTGTCTTTTAAGGTATTATATTATTTTGAACATTAAAAATCAACATACTTTGTTGGTTCAGACTATTCATAATTTTAAAAGTTTACTACTTACATCACTAACTGAACAAGCTATTTGAAATAAAATGTGTATGTTTTCTGAAATTTTAAGGTGAACGAACACTTTTTTCTCTGGTGCAATTTCTTAAAGTTTCTCTCATTTTAAAAAAACCCAGTAGTAATAGTATTTTTGATTGGCAAATCAGAGTTGTATAATTTATGGGGTACAATGTGATGTTTCAATATATGCATATAATATAATAAGTCAAGTTTAATAACGTATCTATCAACTTGCTTACTAATCTTTTTTATGGTGGTACATTTGAAATTTAGTTATTTTGAAATACACTACTTGGCCAGGCACCGTGGCTCATGCCTGTAATCCCAGCACTTTGAGAGGCCAAGGTGGGCAGGTGGATCACCTGAGGTTGGGAGTTCAAGACTCAGCCTGACCAACGTGGAGAAACCCCGACTCTACTAAAAATACAAAATTAGCCAGGCGTGGTGGTGCATGCCTATAATTCCAGCTACTTGGGAGGCTATGGCAGGAGAATCGATTAAACCCAGGAGGCGGAGGTTACCATAAGCCGAGATCGTGCCATTGCACTCCAGGCTGGGCAACAAGAGCGAAACTCCGTCTCAAAAAAAAAAAAGAAATACATAGTACTTTATAGTTTACTGTAGTCATCCTGCTGTGCAATAGATCTGGAAATCTACTTATCCTTTCTATTTAAAACCTTGTACCCTTTGATCAACAACTTCCTATTTCCTTCCCACCACACCCAGCCTCAGGTAAACATTATTCCACTTTCTACTTTTTTGAGTTAGAATTTGTTAGATTTTACATATAAATGAGATCATGCAGTATTTGCCTTTTTGTGTCAGTATTATTTCAGCTAGCATAATTCTTCCAAATTTATCTATATTGTTTTAAAGGGCTAGATTTATCCCTTTTATGGCTGAATAGTATTCCATTGTGTATTTATACTTTTTTTTTTTTTTTAAATGGAGTCTCAGTCTGTCACCCAGGCTGGAGTGCAGTGGCACGATCTTGGCTCACTGCAACCTCCACTCCCAGGTTCAAGCAATTCTCCTGCCTCAACATCCCAAGTAGCTGGGACTACAGGTGCCCACCACCACGCCCGGCTATTTTTTCTATTTTTTAGTAGAAATGGGGTTTCCCCATTTTGGCCAGGCTGGTCTCAAACTCCTGACCTCAGATGATCCACCCACCTTGGCCTCCCAAAGGTGCATGCCTGTAATAGCAGCTCCTCAGGAGGCTGAGGCAGGAGAATCGCTTGAACCCAGGAGGCAGAGGTTACAGTGAGCTGAGATCGTGCCATTGCACTCCAGCATGGGTGACAAGAGTAAGACTCCATCTCAAAAAAAGAAAAAAAAGGCTGGGCGCGGTGGCTGAAGCCTGTAATCCCAGCACTTTGGGAGGCCAAGGTGGGTGGATCTCGACGGCAGGAGATGGAGACCATCCTGGCTAACATGGTGAAACCCCGTTTCTACTAAAAATACAAAAAATTAGGCCGGGCGCGGTGGCTCAAGCCTGTAATTCCAGCACTTTGGGAGGCCGAGACGGGCGGATCACGAGGTCAGCAGATCAAGACCAATCCCGGCTAACACAGTGAAACCCCGTCTCTACTAAAAAATACAAAAAACTAGCCAGGCAAGGTGGCGGGCGCCTGTAGTCCCAGCTACTCGGGAGGCTGAGGCAGGAGAATGGCGTAAACCCGGGAGGCGGAGTTTGCAGTGAGCTGAGATTCGGCCACTGCACTCCAGCCTGGGCGATAGAGCGAGACTACGTCTCAAAAACAAAAACAAAAACAAAACATACAAAAAATTAGCCGGGTGTGGCGGCGTGTGCCTGTAGTCCAGCTGCTGGGGAGGCTGAGGAAGGAGAATGGCGTGAACCCAGGAGGCAGAGCTTGCAGTGGGCCGAGATTGCGCCACTGCACTCCAGCCTGGGTGACAG
>NW_012101273.1:100197-102956 GCF_000951045.1 Mandrillus leucophaeus | reverse complement strand
CCGTCTCAAAAAAAAAAAAAAAAAAAAAAAGCTGTGTGGCTAAGATTATTAGCTGAAAATGGGAAAGAATATATTTATTTGCACAAATAATAAAAATGCTACTTAAACTGAATATAAAATATAAAAATATGACTGAAAAAGGCAAATAATGTACATTATCTAAAAAATGACTGTGCTACAAGAGTTATGCAGCATACAGGAATTATATATAAATATCAACTATTTGTATGTATTTTTTGAGACAGGATCTCACTCTATCAGTTAGCCTGGAGTCCTGGGGTTTGATGGCAGGAGCAACCACACCTTACCTAGCTATAGACATTTTATATGATTTCAGTGTGAAATGCTAAACATAATTCAAAATGTATTTTCCTTATATGCAGTGAGGTGAACAGTTTCAAGATCTAAACGATGAGTGAAAAATAATTCCAACAACCTGTGGCATGATAATGCAAATAGTTCACATGTGCAGCACTCTTGCTGTGCCAGCCTATGTTTAGAAGCATTTTAGATATTTTTGCGCATTAAATTATCATCAGAAATAACTCCTTCAGGCAAATTTAATTATTCCTCATGTCGCAGACAAGGTGACCAAACGGAAAAATATTCAGGGACGTACCCAAGGTCACCCAGATAGGGAGTGAGTGAGCTAAGGTGTGCTCTGACCTCCTCTCTGCTTCCCTGGCACAGACAGTCCCATTGTTCATTGATTAAACAACTCTCACTGAGCACCTGCCATGGGTTGAGCGCTGTGCCTGGTACTGGGAACATAGTGGTGAACTAGACACAGCTCCCAGGAGCAAACGCTAAAGAAGTAAACAACAAACAGCAAGATGATTGCAGAGAATGCCAAGTTGCCAAGACATGCTGCTGCTATAAAGGATGGGCGTGCATAGGGCTGTTGGGGGTGGGTTCTAGTTGGAAGGAGGAGGGTGGAGTAAACCTCCCCTGGAACAGCTGAGCCCAGCCTGGAGGCTCCTGTCAGTGTGAGCATGTGGTTAGAGTCTGTCTCAGTTTCTTTCTATGCATCCCCTAATATCTTTGGAATGTCTGAAGTGAGAAGTGTCTTTTCCATGTAGGCACTGATCCTCACATACATTAGAGAATAGAACTCTTGCTGTGCCCACGGCCAGGGAAAGGGGAACAATATCTCTCTACCTCGTGGGTGTTAGAGCACTTTGTCCTGCCAGGACACTCACCCTCACCCCCACAAGGTACCGATGGTAACCAGGGTGCCTCATACCACCCACTGGTGCACCCCAAAGGATGCTGAGTCCTGTAGGGGCCGTGGACCTGAATAATGTTTCCTAGTCACAGAGTCTTTCTGATTTTCTCACTCACTAGCCCCGTGCCTCATTTTCTCTCACTGTGGCACAAAGTCAACATCCCATTCCGTAGGCTAGGTGACCTAGAGGGGTCACCACAGCCCATTAAATGGCTATAGCATATGAAAGTGGGAAGTGAGAGTCCCTCCCTGCTCTGGGTCTTTTGCCCCAGGACAGACGTTTATGAGACCAGCTACCTGGAGAGGGCCACATCTCCTGCCTTGGGAACGTTGTTTCCAAATTGAGGTCACTACAGTTAAGGACCCCCAATGCATTGGGGGAGGCACAGGAGTGGGATGGGGTAAGGCAACACCGCATTACAAGAGCCTTGGATCGACCCTGGAGAGTGAGAATCAAATTTAGACTCCTGTCTGAAGCTGACCATTCCGAAGAATTAGGATTTGGGGATAAGACAACGCTCTTGGTTCAGAAAACAAGATTTTCCGGTGCTCGACTCTGTAGCTGTCCTGGGGACTTGTTTCCAACTATGTGCTTTAACTGAACCTAAGGAGATGGGGAACCCGGAAGGAACTCTGAAGCCAAGGGTGAGAGTCCTGCCTTCTGCCTCCCAAACCCCCTCCCCATTGGTGGACACTGGGCGGCAAAGTTTCTTTACAAAGAAAAAAAAAAAATCCAGAGACCAGGAAGGCTGATAAATGCTTACCAGGATTATCCAGCCTAATCATCACAACAGTCCTGCCACATTCGTCCTCTGGGACAGGTGAGGAAACTGAAGTTGGAGGAGGACACCTGGAGCCTGGTCGGGCAACGGGAAGCCTGGAGCCCCAGAAGTCCCAGAATTTACCGCCCTCCAACCCCCTCTCTCCCTCCGGCCCCAGGAGGCTTCATTCCCAGCTCATTCACTTGTCAATCACTCAGACTCTCTGGGCCTCCAGCCCTCCCTGAAGCCCCCGCACTCATCAGGTGACGGCCTCCCTGTGGGTGGCTGCCAGGCTAGGGATTATGGTGTCTGTGCTTTCCTCGCCCAAGCTGAGAATGGCCTCTTCCCAAGGGGTGGGCTTCCTCCTTGGTTGGCAGCCAGGAGTCTGGAGTGCAGGTGCCGGGCAGGCAGCACTGGGAGCGATCTGCGACTTGGCTGGAGGCAGAAGGAGCAGCCCCTCCGGGACCAGAGCGCCTTTGCAAGGTGGGCTCGCCGCACACTGCTCCTCTTCTGTGGCCCCGGGACCCCTCCTAGAAGACCCTCCCCATCTCAGGGGACCTTGACCGCCAGCAGCCCCACACCTGCTACCTCTGCCTAGCATTGGGTGCGCCCCTCTAGGGGCAGATGGATCCCTTAGCCCAGCGGGCTTGACAGCAGGGTGGGGACAGTGGGGAGTCCAGAGAGTGTCACCGCCTTCTGCTGGCAACCGCCAGGCAGAGGCTGGGCTCAGCGGACACCCTACATCCGCCCTCCAGATTCTGTTCTCTGACTTC
>NW_012101273.1:97413-98165 GCF_000951045.1 Mandrillus leucophaeus | reverse complement strand
GGAGGCAGAGCTTGCAGTGGGCCGAGATAGCGCCACTGCACTCCAGCCTGGGTAACAGGGGGAAACTCCATAAAAAAAAAAAAAAAAAAAAACCAAAGTGACCATTCTCTGTGATTGTGAAAGCAGCATTGTCTAAACAGATGTGAATTTGCATCTACATTTATCTACACATACATTTATATAGTGTCTGTCTGTGTGTTCTTCATCCATCCATTTAATGTATAAAAAGGATGGATTTAAAATAGTGATTTAAAAAAGCATTTGAAATGTATTATCAAAGTTAGTTTATTACATTGTCTAGATATGTATATGTTCTCTCACAAAATATAAAATAAGATTATTGTATCAACTCTTCCAGATAATGTAATAAAATATTTTAAAACTATGTGGCTGGCCTGGCCCAGTGGCTCAGGCCTGTAATCCCAGCACTTTGGGAGGCCGAGGCGGGTGGATCACAAGGTCAGGAGATTGAGACCATCCTGGCTAACACAGTGAAACTCTGTCTCTACTAAAAATACAAAAAATTAGCCGGGCATGGAGGCGGGCGCCTGTAGTCCCAGCTACTCGGGAAACTGAGGCAAGAGAATGGCGTGATCCCAGGAGGCGGAGCTTGCAGTGAGCTGAGATTGCCCCACTGCACTCCAGCCTGGGCAACAGAACGAGATTCCGTCTCAAAAAAAAAAGAAATTTCATACTCTATCTCTCTTGCCCTTATTACCTTGGTGAATGTTCTTTAATTAGTAATGAAAGTA
>NW_012101273.1:89219-90838 GCF_000951045.1 Mandrillus leucophaeus | reverse complement strand
CCCTTCGTGGCTCGCTGCCCTCCCGCCCCGCACCCGCTGGGTCCCTCGGATTAGGGCCTCCTGAAGGGCGGGCGCAGCCCAGCGCCACCGAGCCGGGCCTGAGCCCAAACCCTAAACCCGGACCACAGGAACCCCGCCCTCTAGGAACCAGGACTGGCCCTCCTGGCGGGTAGTTGGGAACCTGGGTGTGTATCTGTAGAAACAATTGGTCAAAAGTGGCTTTTTGTTTTCCCAAAGGTAAAGACTCCTTTGTAATTATCTATTTTCTTCTTATTTACTTAAAACGGATAGAATCTCATTATTCAGATGTCCCCATAATTGCGTCAGTGAATTTGAGTACACTTTTTAAAGTTTTTCTTAGTTTGACTGGTCCTTTTGTTTGTTTCTATTTTAAGAAGAATTTTAAATTCTACCTAAAATTAGTAAAGTGAACTCCAAAGTATCTGAGACAGGTCTCAATTTAGAAAATTTATTTTGCCAAGATTAAGGACATACCTGTGACACAGCCTCAGGAGGTCGCGACAACGCGTGCCCAAGGTGATTGGGGCACAGCTTGTTTTTGTACTTTTTTTTTTTTTATTTTTTTGAGACGGAGTTTCGCCGTTGTTGCCCAGGCTGAGGTGCAGTGGTGCGATCTCTGCTCACTGCAACTTCTGCCTCCCGGGTTCAAGCAATTCTCCTGCCTCAGCCTCCCGAGTAGCTGGGACTACAGGCGCCCGCCACCACGCCCAGCTAATTTTTTGTGTTTTTAGTAGAGACGGGGTTTCACCGTGTTAGCCGGGATGGTCTCCATCTCCTGACCTCGTGATCCACCCGCCTCGGCCTCCCAAAGTGCTGGGATTACAGGCGTTAGCCGCCGTGCCCGGCCCTGATTTTATACATTTTAGGAGACAGGAAACATCAGTCAATATATGGAAGATGTACATTGTCCAAGAAGGTGGGAGAACTCTAAGCAGGGCGGGAGCTTCCAGGTCATAGGTAGATAAAGGAGTAATGGTTGCAATTTTTCTGAGATTCTGATTAGCCTTTTACTGGGGTGTTTCCAGGTCTGTCTTTCCTAAGCTTACCCAAGAGAAACTTGACACCAAGTTTGTATAATTTTAATCTATTTTTGCCAAATTTTTGTCTATTTCATAACATACAACAACAGGTAATTTAACCAAAACCCTTATGGTTTTCTAGCACAATTATATTATAAGCTACACATATATTCTTAGCAAGGTAAAAGCAATAGAAACAATGATGATAAAATAACAACTTTTCTGTGCATGAATAGCCCTTCAGCTGGTGATATCACACAGCCCACTGTTGAGGTTCCAAATCCCACACCCAAAGGCAGTCAAACGATGGAAAATTGACTTGCACACATAGATCTGATTTACAGGTTGGTTGTTGACTCTCACACCATGATTCAGCAAACCTGTAAGGTTGTGACTTTACTGAAAAGACAAAGTTTGCAGGAAGAATAGAGGCTCTGATGCAGTCCACTGTTGAGATTGTGACTCGTGTACTCAGACTCAACATTCAGGAGGTGTTGACCCTCATACCTAGAACTGGGACGTGTGTGGAATTATTATTATTTTCCTTTTTTTTTTTTTTTTTTTTGAGATGGAGTCTTG
>NW_012101273.1:80556-88986 GCF_000951045.1 Mandrillus leucophaeus | reverse complement strand
TTAGGTGATCTGCCTGCCTCAGCCTCCCAAAGTGCTGGAATTATAGGTGTGAGCCACCACACCTGGCCATGTGTGGAATTATTAATCTCACTGCTGAATTTTCCTGCAGATATTATTGTGACATATGCCTCTCCAAGCACCTGAGTGATTTACTCTCCTGTGAGGTCTTAGCTGACAGATTGGATTGTGGCATATTGCTGCATCTGGCGCCTAGGTGATGGGACACTATTCGCCTGCCTTGGCACTACCTACTTGGGGCTTTGTGAATATGTCTGTGCTCATAACTAAGGTGATCTGATTCTCTTCTCTTATCTAGTCTCTGCTCACATGGGAGATAGTGACATATTGCTGGGCCCAATACCAAAGCGACATTACTCTTTGACCTTGACCGTCTTCTCAGAAAACATTGTGACATATTGTTGGGCCCACCACCAACATGATGTGAGTCTCCTGCCTGGTCCTTGACCACAGAGATCATCCTGACATATCTCTGAAAGCTCAAAACTATTTGAAGCGATTATCTTGTTATGCCTGCTCTTTGCCTATAGGAGAGAATGTAACATTTCTGTGGGCCCAGCACCTAGTTGATATAAGTGTGCCTAGGCCATGCCTACAAAAGGAAGAATGACTTACCCATGGGTCCAGCACACAGGTGATTCCATTCTACTGCCTTGATTCTTGCCCACAAGAATCATTGTTACATATTTTTGGGCTCTCCCCCTGGATGATGTGAGACTCTTTTTCTTCCTGGGTCCTTTCCACAAAGGAGATTGTGACATCTCACTTGACCCAGCACCTACATGTTGTGACTCTCATCTGATGCCTTGGCCCTTCCCACTGTACTGATTGTGACATATAGCTGGGCACAGCTTCTAGGTTATATGACTCTTCTCTTCTTCCTGAGTCCTGCCCACAGGGGGCATTGTGACATATCTCTAAACACTTCACCTAGATAACGGGACTCCTTCATCTGGGTCCTCCCCAAAGAGCCTATTGTGACATGTTTGGATCAAGCACCTAGGAGATGTTTCTCTTTTCTCTGTTACCTGTTACTGGCAGTGAATCCATATGGGTACAGGTCTGCAGCAACCTCAATTCTTGCCTCCTCAGAAGAAAAGAACTCAACTGAGGGGCATAAGGCAGAAGGAGAGACCAAGGCAAGTAAGAGAGCAGGAATGAAAGTTCATTAGAACAGGAACAAAAGGAAAAAAAGCACACTTGGAAGAGGACCAAGTGGATGACTTAAAAGGCAAGTGCACGGTTTGACCTTTGGAGCTGAGGTTTTTATGTCGTCATACTTCTGGAGTCTTGCATTACTTCTCCCCAGTCACCCACCTCCTGAGATCTTTTTTTCTTTTTCCTCCTGAGATCTTCTTGGGAAGCCGCTGATCACCAGTTTCAGCTGTTTTCTATCTATTACGAGACTGCCTTTCACTAGCGCCAGCTGTGCTGTAACCAATTATTACTTTAGAGGGACCGCTAACAACTGCCTCACCTGACCATCACCTGATCATTGACTGACGCTCCTGGTGTGTGTGGGGGGCCCTCACTTGCCCTGTTCATACCTGACTAGCTACCTACTGTAACACTGCATGCATTGCGTTTGTGACATATAACAGTGTCCAATACCTAGGTGAAGTGACTCTGCTGCATGGGCCCTGCCCAACAGGGATATTGTGATATATCTTTACATTCATGATTTAGGTGATTTGCCTTTCTCTTCCTGCCAGACCCCTGCCAAAATGTGGGATGGTGACATATCACTGGGCCTAATGCCTAGGTAATGTGACTCTCGTCTTTTGCATGGGCCCCACGTATTCTGAGTACTGTGACATATCACTGGGCCAAACACCTAGAATATGGGAGGTGCTGGCCTGTGTACTGTAAACAGAACTTTAGCCCTACCACTCTCAAGAGCCTCATGACATATCTCTGCATTTATCATCCAGGAGATGTGACTCTCCCCTGCTGCCTTCAGCTTCCCCACAGGGAAGATTGTGACATAACACTGACCCAGTAACAGGATGATGTATTTCCTTTTCCTGGGCCTTGCTCACAGGGACCAGTGTGACATACCACTAGACCCAGCACCCAGGTGCTGTGACTCTGCTGCCTGTGCCCTGCTTTCAGAACAGGATCATAAAATATACCTGGCCAAGTACCCAGTGATGTGACTCTTCTCCCGGGTTCCTGCCATCAGAGAAGATTGTGAAAAATCCCTGACCTACCATCAAAGTGATGTGACTCTCCTGCTCACTCTCTATCCACAGGTGGGATTGAGAAGTATATCTTCATTCACAGGCATACCCAGCCAGCAATGAGGACTGTCATTCTCACAAATAGACAAAGACTTCTGGTTTGGTCCTAAGTGTCACATGTGGATGCAGTCCCCAGTCGAAATTGTGACTGTTATATTTGGATCTGGCCACAGGTGGCCAGATCACAGACACGGTGAGAACTCTCATACCTGGATCTAGCCAATAAGAGAGATGTTAGCTCTCATTCCTGGGCTTAGGACAATGGGTAAGATCATGAGTTTATACCAGCACATAGATCCAAGAGTGGGTTGTGGCTCTCAGGCATACCATCTAAAGCCCTCGGATGACACAAAGAGTGTGGTAACAGGGCCCACTGCACAGGTGAGATAGTGACTATGGTATGCACGCCCAGTTCACAGTAAGAATTTTCACCCTCTTAAATAGCCACAGCCCACTGTTGAGGTTTTGAATCTCAAACGCGAAGGAGCTGAAAGTTAGAATTGTGACTCTCATATGAGGATCAGGTCCACAGATGAGATAGTGAACCTTGGACCAAGATTCAACACACCTGTGAGGCTGTGACTCTTCTACCAGGACACAGTCTAAGAACTGAGGCTCTCATGCACAAATCCAGTCTATCACTGAGATTCTGACTTGCATACTGAGACCCAACACTCAAGATCTTGACTATTATCCCTAGAGCTGGATGCGTTTGGGATTGTTTATCTCATCCCTGAATCTTTCTACAGGTGTGATTGTGGCATATGTTTTTGCCCATACCCTGAGTGATTTTAGTTTCCTGCCTGAGCCCAGCCCACAGATGGAACTGCAACATATACCGAGGCCAAGCACCAAGGTAATATGACTCTTCTCATCTGCCTGAACCTGTCACTTAGAAGTAATTGTGACATATTTCTGAATACCGACAGGAAAGATTGTGTCATATCACTGAGCCCAGCACCTAGGTGATGTGCTGCTTCTGCCGTAGTTCTCCCCACATAAAACATTGTGACATATTTCTGGGCCAATGACGTAAGTTAAATGAGTCTTTGCTTATGCCTGGATCTCGCCCTCAGAAGAACTTATGACATGTTGTTGGACCCAGCACCTAGGTAATTTGAGTCTTCTCTGCTGCCTGGCCCCTGCCAACAGAAGGGATTTTAAACTACTGTTTAACCTAGCACATACATTTTATGACTCACTTCTTTTGC
Organism: Mandrillus leucophaeus; assembly: GCF_000951045.1. Lineage (NCBI taxonomy): Eukaryota > Metazoa > Chordata > Mammalia > Primates > Cercopithecidae > Mandrillus > Mandrillus leucophaeus. The sequence goes on along the minus strand of NW_012101273.1, from coordinate 85,517 downwards.
TAAGCCCTGCTAACCATGGGAATTACAACATATTGCTGAAACCAGAGTAATGCGACAATCCTCTGTAGCCTGGGCCTTGCCCACAGTGGGTGTTGTTACATATTACTGGGCTCATCTTCTAAGTAATGTGACTGTCCTCTTCTGCTTGGGAACTGCCGACATGAAAGATTGTGACATATCACTAGGCCCAGATCCCAGTTGATGTGACTGTCTTTTTTTCTTGATCCCACTCATAGTGCAGATTGACGTATTCCTGTCCTAGCATCCAAGTGATGTGACTCTTCTGCCTGGTTCCTACCTACAGGTAGGATTGTGACATACACCTGGCACCTGCTCACTGGTGCAATGATGACAGTCATACTTCAACCCACAAAACAGAAGAAATATTGATTCTCTCTGGTAGACTTAGGGCAACAGGTAAAGTCTTCGTCTGTTACTTGTATGAAGGTCAGAGAAAATTACAATACTCATGCAAATTGTATAAAGTTTTCAATTGTTGCAAAGAGTGTCATAACAAAGCCCAGCACACAGGTGAAATTTTGACTCTCAAATGCATACCCAGCCAATAGTTAGAATTTTTATCCACACACAAGTTTTTAGCCCACAGTTAAGATCCCATATCTCACATGTAAATGCAGTTCACAGTTGGAATTGTGACTGGTATATATGGATCTAGCCACAGGTAGGATGGTGACTCACTTCTGAACCCAGCTGACAGGTGCAATAATGACTCTAATACCTGGATGCAGCAAATTCGAGAGAGGTTGACTCTAATACCTGTGCTTAGGGCAACGGTACAATCATGGATCACACCAGCACAAGAGTCTCAGAGCAGATTGTGACTCTCAGGAATATTATACAAAGCCTTTGAGTGGTACACGGAGTGTCATAACAGTACCAATCACGGAGGTGAGATTGTGATTCTTACATGCACACCCACCCAAAAGTAAAAGTTGTCACCACATGGACACTGCTCACCTTAAGGGTACTGAGTCTTATACTGAGAGGCAGTTGAAAGTTAAAATTGTGAGTCTCATACATGGATCCCACTCACAGGTAGGGTGGTGACCCTTGGGAAAGAATTCAACATGCCCGTGAGCCTGTGACTTTCATACCAGGGCACAGTCCTTGGGTGGGATTGGGACTCTCACGCACGGATCCAATATATCATTGAAATGGTGAGTCATGTACTTGCACATAACTCACAGGAGATGTTGACTCTCATGCCTAAAGCTGGGACGTGTGCAGAATTGTAAATCTAACCACAGGACCTTCTTGTATATGTGATTTTTACATACCCATTTGCCTAGCATTTGAGTAATTCCACTTGTCTGTGTAGGCCAAGCCCTTAGATGGTGTTGTGACATGAATTGAGTCAAGAATCTAGGTGATGTAACTCTCCTTCCTGGATGCTGCCCTCAAAGGAGATTTTGACATATTGCTGGGCCCAGCACATTAGTCGTGTGAATCTTTTCTCCTGCCCGGTTGCTACACACTGGGAGCACTGTGGCATATCACTGGGCCCAACACCAGGTGATATGATTCTCCTACCATGTCTGGCCCCTGTCCACCTTAAGGATTGTGATGTATCAGTGGGCCCAGCACCCAGGTGAAGTGAATGTCCTCTCCTGTTTGGCTTCTGCATACAGGGGGCATGGTGACATATTGCGGTGCCCAACATTATGATAATGTGATTTTACTGCATGGGCAGTGTTCACAGGACAGTATTGTGACATATAACTAGACCCAGCACCTAGATAATGTGACTCTCCTCTCCTGCCCAGGTCCTGCTTATAGAGCAAATTATGACATATTGCTGAGTCTAGCACCTAGGTGATGTGACTCTCCTGCCTTAGCCTTGCTCACAGGGGACTTTTCGACATATCTCTGGGTTCATCATCTAGATGATGTGACTCTCTTCTTCTGCCTGTGCTTTGCCCACAGGAAAGCCTGGACCACATCACTTGGCTGAGCACCCAGGTAATGTGACTCTTTTTTTGTGCCTTGCCCACAGGGGACATTGTGACATTTCACTAGGCCCAGCATTTAGGTGATGTGACTGTCTTGCCTGGGTCCTGCCCATAGGGGAACTGTGAAATATTTCTGGTCCAGTGCCCAGGGGATGTGATGCTGTAGCCTGGTCTCTGCTCCCAGGTGGAATTGTGACATATACGTATGCTACCTGGACTCAGCTAATAGGAGATATTGCAACTTTCATAGCCAACGTTAGGGCAACCAGTAATGTCCTGAGTTTCCTAATTGTATGAATATCAAAAAGGATTACATCGCTTACTCATATTGCATAAAACACTTGAGTGTACAGAGAGTATTGTAACAGGGCTCAGTACAGAGGTGAGATTGTGACTCTCCTATGCACACCCAGGCAACAGTTATAACTGTCACTCTCTCACATGGACACAGCCCGCTGGTAAGATCCTGAATCTGACTCATGAACACAGTTCACAGCTGGAATTGTGACTATCATATGTGGATACAGCCACCAGTCAAATTCAGACTCATGTATGAACTCAGCTCACAGGAATGGTGAGAACTGTCATGCCTGGATCCAGCCAATAAGAATTCATTCACAGTTTTCTAATGGCTCTACGAACAACAGAAATAAAAAAGGAATCTCTTGTATGCACTCATGGGGTACACTTATATGTAGAGAATTTTGCTGCCAACATTATATATAACGAAACTTTCACCTTGATAGGTAAAAGATGAAGGCTAATGTGGGTGAGAAGTTTTAATGAAACATTTGTTGCCTCATAACATCAGAAACACAATATCGATCCACTGCTTTTAACCTACTTCATAAGTTAAAAATAACTTCTTCAGAATAGGTTAAAGAGCGTTGCCAGCAGGCCATTACTCTTCTGAATGGGCATCATCTGTTAGATCATTTTTTCCATGGCTAAGCATAAATGAAGCAATGGTCAGAAATTTATCCCCCAAAATAGGGCTCTATAGCAGATTCTAATGTAAAGGCTACGGTTACACAATAGGCATTAAATGTTCTAATTAAAGTTCTGCTAAATAATAAAATTTCTTTTGATTACTTACTGGATAAACAGAGAACTACCTGTACAGTTGCTAATACTTGTAGTTGCACAAGGTAGAATACATTGTGTATTACAGAGATGCAGTTGTAGGGGATTAATGAACAGGCTGCTTGGTTGAAATGAGTAGATCATTTATCTAGCTCATTATTTAATCTATTGGATTTCAGTTGGTTGTTCATGGGGATCTTGGCTAAGAAGCATGGTTTCAACTGTTTTATTTTTTGTTTTGTTTTGTTTTGTTTGTTTGTTTGAGACAAAGTCTTACTCTGTAGTCCAGGCTGGAGTGCAGTGGCATGATCTTGGCTCACCACAACCTCCACCTCCCGGGTTCAAGTGATTCTCCTGCCTCAGCCTCCAGAGTGGCTGGGATTATAGGTATGCACTACTGCACCTGGCTAATTTTTAGTATTTTTAGTAGAGACAGAATTTCACCATGTTGGCCAGGCTGGTCTTGAACTCCTGACCTCAGGTAATCTGCCCACCTTGGCCTCCCAAACTGTTAGGATTACAGTTGTGAGCCACCGCGCCCGGCCTGTTTCAACTTTTGACATTATCCTCCTGCTAGTCAAAATAGTAGTCTCCCAGGCTGGGCGTGGTGGCTCATACCTGTAATCCGAGCACTTTGGGAGGCTGAGGTGGGTGGATCACCTGAGGTTGGGAGTTTGAGACCAGCGTGACCAACGTGGAGAAACCCTGTCTCTACTAAAAATACAAAAAAATTAGCTGGGCATGGTGGTGCATGCCTGTAATCTCAGCTACTCAGGAGGCTGAGGCAAGAGAATCACTTGAACTCGGGAGGTGTAGGTTGCAGTGAGCCGAGATTGTGCTATTTGACTGCAGCCTGGGCAACAAGAGTGAAACTCTGTCTAAAAAAAAAAAAAAAAAATTGTAGTATCCCTACTGCACTGTATTCTCTCAAAAATTATAAATGTTTACATGCAGTCATCTCTAGAATGTCAAATAGTCTGTCGTTGACTGGACTGACAGAACTCAAAGATATACGTGACTATGAAGACACCATAACCTGTGAATAACATTGTAAGGACAAAAACCCTAAATAATGGAAACTGAGAGTGGCACTAAGGCCCTGAGTTTTGGTCACACTCTGACCTACGTAAGAAATTTATCAAAAAGGGAGGGTTTTAAAAAACAAAGTTGGCAGGGTGCGGTGGCTCACCCCTGTAATCCCAGCACTTTGGGACGCCGAGGTGGGCAGATCACGAGGTCAGGAGATGGAGAGCATCGTGGCCAATAGGGTGAAAACCCATCTCTACTAAAAATACAAAAATTATCTGGGTGTGGTGGCGCGTGCCTGTAATCCCAGCTACTCGGGGGGCTGAGGCACGAGAATCGCTTGAACCCAGGAGGCGGTGGTTGCAGTGAGCTGAGATTGCGCTACTCCACTCCAGCCTGGCAACAGAGTGAGACTCCTCAAAAAAACAAAACAAAAGTTATTGGAGGCCATCATTCTAAACTGAGCTTGTATACTAGTTCCAAACAGACCAACCAATCCAAAATGAGTCACCTGTGCTAACTGTGACATAATCAAACTGAAAATTTAAGAAAATAGGTAGATCCTAAAACAGGCCAGGTTTATATTTTTCTTCCGGAAACAGCAGATTTCAACACAAGGAAGCCCCTTCGAACCCTTTAAAAAATAAATAATAGGCCAGACACGGTGGCTCACACCTATAATACTAGCACTTTGGGAGGCTGAGGTGGGCGGATCACCTGAGATCAGGAGTTCGAGACCAGTCTGGCCAACATGGTGAAACTCCGTCTCTACTAAAAATACAAAAATTAGCCGAGCGTGGTGGCAGGCTCCTGTAATCACAGCTACTTGGGAGAATGAGACAGGAGAATCATTTGAACCCGGGAGGTGGAGGTTGCAGTGAG
>NW_012101273.1:64982-80071 GCF_000951045.1 Mandrillus leucophaeus | reverse complement strand
CTCCCAAAGTGCTGGGTTTTTTTTTTTTTTTTTTAGATGCAGTCTTGTTCTGTGGTCCAGGCTGGAGTGCAGTGGTGAGATTTCCATGCACTACAACATCTGCCTCCTGGCTTCAAGTGATTCTCCTGCCTCAGCCTCCGAAGTAGCTGGGATTACAGGCACCTGCCATCATGCCCGGCTAATTTTTGTATTTTTGTAGAGACAGAGTTTTACTATGTTGGCCAGGCTGGTCGTGAACTCCTGATCTAAGGTGATCTGTCCATCTGGGCCTTGCAAATTGCTGGGATTACAGGTGTGAGCTACCACACTTGGCCAATAAGTACATTTTTATGGCAACAGAGGCATATCAATATCTAAAGTTCTGATATATCTCTCAAAATTGAGATGACCAAAAGAGAAAAATTGTTAATTATATTCTAATGCTGCCACTTTCACGCTTAATTTTTTTCAATAGGTTTTTTTTAACACACTAAACTGAAACCTAACTTGATATATAAATAGACTGTACCCATTCTTGTACCAGCCACAATATTAAAATGTCAACTGTTCGAATCATGTTCAAATCAGGCAAATTCTAAGCTGTAATCAATCTGGCCCTTTCTGTACCTTCCTTGCATTTTCTGTATGTCGCTTTGCTTTTTCCACCATGTGGCTATGCTGCAGTATCTCTGAGCCTACTCTGGATCCACAGGGTATCTGATTTGCAAATCATTTTTTGCTCAATTTAACTCTGTTAAATTTAATTTCTCTAAAGTTTTTGTTTTTCTTTTACACGTTTTGAAATTGTTTCTATGATGAAAAATAAATAACGTTCTTGGGCTTTGACTTTCTAAGCTCATCTCTCAGCTATTCTTTCTAATTATTCTATGTCTGTTCAAAATGCTCCTGCAATTTTTTGAGACAGTGTCTCACTCTTTTATCCTGGCTAGAGTGTGGTAGGTGGTGTAACCACTTATCGCTCATTGCAGCCTTAATTGTCTTGGTTCACACAGTCCTAGTTCAGCTGCAACTACAGGTATGCAACATCATGCCTGGCTAATTTTTTAAAATTGTTTTCATAGACACAGGATCTTACTATGTTGCCCAGGCAGTACTTGAACTCCTGAATCCAAGTGATTCTTTCAACTCAGCCTCCCAAAGTGCTAGGATTACAATTGTGAGGCACCTTGTGCTTCTGCAATTTCTTAACAAGATTATTCCCAATAATAAAAAGTACTACATGGGAACAAATCTAAAAAAAAAAAAAAAAAAGTCCAGCTTCTATTGTAAAAGTATAATTATCCAGTATTTCATGGGTCTGCAGAAGCCAATAGTTTGATCTATGGAGGAGCATAGATCAACAAATTCAGTTTATTCTGAGTTTCAGCCCAGCCACTTAGTAGGTGTGGATCTTTGGACAAGTTTCTTGATGTAAAAGAGTTGTATAAACCACATATGCAAAAAAGGCAGAATAATAGTGATTGCAAAAATTGTAGCAATTTTTCTTTTTCTCTTGTTTCTTTTTTTTTTTTTTTTTGAGATGGAGTTTCATTCTGTCACCTAGGCTGCAGTGCAGTGGCGTGATCTTGGCTCACTGCAACCTCTGCCTCTGGGGTTGGAGCAATTCTCCTGTCTCAGCTTCCTGAGTAGCTGAGATTACAGGTGTGCACCACCATGTCCAGTAAATTTTTGTATTTTTTGTAGAGACGGGGTTTTGCCATTTTGGCCAGGCTGGTCTTGACCTCAGGTGATCCACCCACCTAGGCCTCCTGGAGTGCTGGGATTACAGTCGTGAGCCACGGTGCCTGGCCACAGCAATTTTTCATCCCTCCTATATCCATGCCCATTGCCAGGTGCTTTTACAGCTGCTCCCATTGAGATACAGAATCTGTTTTACAAAGCCTAAATCTGGCTGGCCTTGTTTGCTCAGGGCAGTAGAAACCTGTGAACTGACAGTGTGCTAGTTTGGGGAAGGGCTGAAATGGTCTTGAATACTACTTTTTTATTTTTAAAGTTTGGCCATTGCCGGGAGCAGTGCCTCAGGCCTGTAATCCTAGTATTTTGGGAGGCTGAAGCCAGCTGATCACCTGAGGTCAGGAGTTCAAGACCCGTGTTGCCAACGTGGTGAAGCCCTGTCTCTAATAAAGTATATAAAATTAGCTGGGCGTGGTGGCGGGTGCCTGTAATCTAAGCTACTCAGGAGGCTGAGGCAGGAGAATCACTTGAGCCTGGGAGGCGGAGGTTGCAGCGAGCCAAGACTGTCCAAATGCACTCCAGCCTGGGCAAGAGAGACTCCGTATCAAAAAAAAAGAAAAAAAAGAAAAAAAAATTAAAATTCATATGTGGCTCACATTTTATTTCAGAGGACTGCCTTTTTTAAAAAAAACTTAGGCTGCCTCCTTAAAGAACTGAAGCCAGGAGAGTCATTGTCATGTGCGTCCGTGTGAAGAGACCACCAAACAGGCTTTGTGTGAGCAACATGGCTGTTTATTTCACCTGGGTGCAGGCGGGCTGAGTCCGAAAAGAGAGTCAGCTAAAGGAGATTAAGGGTGGGGCCGTTTTATAGGGTTTGGGTAGGTAAAGGAAAATTACAGTCAAAGGGGGGTTGTTCTCTGGCGGGCAAGAGTGGGGTCACAAGGTGCTCAGTGGGGGAACTTTTTGAGCCAGGATGAGCCAGGAAAATGAATTTCACAAGATAATATCATCGCTTAAGCCAAGGACCGACCATTTTCACTTCTTTTGTGGGAGAATGTCATCACTTAAGGCGAGGCAGGGCATTTGCACTTCTTTTGTGATTCCTCAGTTACTTCAGGCCATCTGGGCGTATAGTGCAAGTCACAGGGGATGCGATGGCTTGGCTTGGGCTCAGAGGCCTGACAGTCATAAAAGCCGAAATTTAAATATAATTGTTATTCTATTCTTTTCCTTTGTGAATAGCCATATAGTAAGTACATTATTTATAAATCTATATGACCTTATACACAAAGCTAATGGCAAATCCCCTCTGGGGTGGGCCTGGCTCATCTCATGGAAGAAGTCCTGCCTGAAAAGGGTGCAGACTGGGCTATCACTCTTTCTTCATTGAGCTGCGCGTCTGAGCACGTCTTCCGTGACTCCGGGACTGAATGGGCGGGGCCTTAAACGACATCCAATCAGGGATGCTTGGCTAAGAATCGTCCAATCAGACCCCAGCTGAAGCGGACAGCGCGGCTTCCGGGATTTGGCGCGGCCTTTGTGTTTCGCAGCAGCTGGAGCTCCTGGACTCCGTGGCTTCCTGAGGTACAGGTATTGGGAGATCCACAGCTAAGACGCCAGGACTCCCTGGAAGCCTAGAAATGGTGAGAGCGCCGGTTCCCACATCCCGAGAGAGGGGAAGGGCTGGTTGGAAGTGGTGGGAAGTGGCTGTGGCGGGACTCAGGCCTCCCCGCAGTCAGCCCCTCTGCGCCCCGAGTTCTCCTAGCCCCGCTCTGTCTCAGTTCCCTTCAGCCATAAGATGGCGGCTGCGCTGACAGCCAGGCTCCCCGGCAGTTCTGTCTCTTCGCTGCGCAGTGACTGTGCCCTGGCCTGGAGCCCTCCCTGGGCAGCTCTGCATCGCAGCGCCGCGTCTCTCCCAGATTGTGCAGGGACCACGGGAGTTCCTAAGTCCCCCTTTCTTCTTTTAAAAATTTATGGGAGTCGCCGCAAAAATATTAAAGAATTTAATTAGAGTTGTTCAAAAATTATAGAGCACCCCTATGGGTTGTAGTTTGTGGTCCATTAGAGGGGCTTGAACAAAAGACTTTTATAAGGTGCATCATGAAAAAACCCAAATTCAGTAATCAGGCACAGTGACATAGTTTCCTAATTTCCACCTTGAGCGTACAAATTTCCTGGTTTGTAATCAGAGCTTAATTGGCTGTTTATATTTGGTTAAGACTGAATTTCGTTTCCTCTAATGTAGTAATTAAAAAATAAATAAATAATTCATTTGAGTTAGATTTTTTTTTTTTTTCTTAAGTAGGACTCCAGAGAGTAGATTTCCACGTCAGCCTAATTCCATGTCACTTGACTATTTTCTTTTTGAGACGGAGTTTCACTCTTTTGCCCAGACTGGAGTGCAGTGGCGCACGATTTCGGCTCACTGCAACCCCCGCCTTCCTGATTCAAACTATTCTGCTTCAGCCTCCCGAGTAGCTGGGATTACAGGCTCCCGCCATCATGCCCGACTAATTTTTGTATTTTTAATAGAGATGGGGTTTCACCATGCTGGCTAGGGTGGTCTCAAACTCCTGACCTCGTGATCCGCCCGCCTTGGCCTCCCAAAATGCTGGGATTACAGGCGTAAGCCTCCTGTCACTTAACTGTTTTCACACTCCACAGAGGACTGATTATGCCCTGCATAGTTTTTCTTTTCCTTTTTTTTTTTTTTTTTTTTGAGATGGAGTTTCATTATTGTTACCCAGGCTGAAGTGCAGTTGTGTGATCTCTGCATACTGCAACCTCCGTCTCCCGGGTTGAAGCGATTCCCTTGCTTCAGCCTCCCGAATAGCTGGGATTACAGGTGCCCGCCACCACGCCCAGCTAATTTTTTTGTATTTTTACTAGAGAGGGAAGTTCACTGTGTTGGCCAGGATGGTTTCGAACTCCTGACCTCGCGATCCACCTGCCTCGGCCTCCCAATAGTGCTGGGAATACAGGCGTGAGCCTCTGCGTCTGGCTATGCCCTGCATTTTTTATATGTTTTTTCGAGCAGGGTCTCAAATGTACCGCCAGTCCTCCTTTTCTCCAGCCTAACTGTGGCTTAAAGTAAAATACCAAATTTCCATCTCCTTCTGACAAGTCCAAATGCTAACTTTTCCTCCCCAATTCAGATTATTAACTTATTTTATTTTAAGTTAAATAAACTGTACACAGGTTGTCACACTGCTCATTGTTCTGTGATTCCAGATCTCCTCTTAGGGTGAGAGAGGACTGAAAACTGGGAGAATAGGAATTCTGGCCGGGCGCAGTGGCTCACACCTGTAATCCCAGCACTTTGGGAGGCTGAGGCGGGCAGATCATGAGGTCAGGAGAGGAGACCATGGTGAAACCCCGTCTCTACTAAAAATACAAAAAATTAGCCGGGCGAGGTGGCAGGTGCCTGTAGTTCCAGCTACTCGGGAGGCTGAGGCAGGAGAATGGCGTGAACCCGGGAGGCGGAGCTTGCAGTGAGCTGAAATCGAGCCACTACTCTCCAGCCTGGGCAACAGAGCGAGACTTCATCTCAAAAAAAAAAAAAAAAATAGGAGCTCTGATGATCCCATTTTTCCACAGCTGCCACCACAGGATTCCCACCCACTCACAATCATGCCCGCTAGACACTGCACACCACTCCCAGGACTAGGCACCACCCTCAAAAATCTAACCATGGCATTTTTGATCCTAGTGTTTTTTGCCAAAATCCCATAAAATTGTCTACAAATCTTTTGGCATATCCCTACCCCCAGACGCTGAATCTGTAGCAGCAACCTGTTTTCTCCACCAACTTGGGGTTCCGGGCCACCTGTTCATAATCTCACCTGCTGTGTGGACCCAGAAATAAGTAGCACAAGCCAGACCTGCCTACATTGCACTCTTCCCCACCCACTGAGTTTCTTTCTTTTAACTGTCATTTTTGTTTTAGGGGTACACGTGCAGGTTTACTGTATAGGTAAAGTTGTGTCATGGAACTTCGATGCACATTATTTTGTCACAGAGGTACTAAGTGTAACACCAAACTTTTTTTTTTTTAATCTTTGCTCTCTCACCCTCTACCCTCAAGTAGGCTTCGGTGTCTGTTGTTTTCCTGTTTGTGTCCATGTGTTCTTATTATTTAGCTCTTACTTAGAAATGAGAACATTCAGCTGGGCACAGTGGCTCACGCTTGTAATCCCGGCACTTTGGAAGGCTGAGTCGAGTGGATCACGAGGTCAGGAGTTTGAGACCAGCCTGACCAGCATGGTGAAACCCCATCTCTACTAAAAATACAAAAATTAGCCGGGTGTGGTGGCACACGCCTGTAATCCCAACTCAGGAGGCTGAGGCAGGAGAATCACTTGAACCCGGGAGGCGGAGGTTGTGATAAGCCGAAATCAAGCCGCTGCACTCCAGCCCGGGCGACAGAGCTAGACTCTGTCTCAAGAAAAAAAAAAAAAGAGAAAAAGAACATGCGTTTGCTTTTCTCTTTCAGCATTAGTTTTCTAAGGATAATGGACTACAGTTCCATCCATGTTGCTGCAAAAAACATCTTGTTCTTTTTTATGGCCATACAGTATTCCATGATATTTATATGCTATATTTTTCTTTTTATATAAATATTCTATTTTATTTTCTTCTTATTTTATTATTATTTCAGATGGTGTTTCGCTCTTGTTGCCCAGGCTGGAGTCAATGGCGTGATCTCTGCTCACTGCAACCTCTGCCTCCTGGGTTGAAGTGATTCTCTTGCCTCAGCCTCCTGAGTAGCTGGCCTTATAGGCGTGCACCACTATGCCCAGCTAATTTTGTACTTTTAATAGAGATGGGGTTTCTCCCTGTGGGCCAGGCTGGTCTCAAATTCCTGACCTTAGGTGATCTGCCCTCCTTGGCCTCCCAAAGTGCTGGGATTACAGGCATGGGCCACCACGCCCGGCCTTCTCATTTTGTTTTAAGGGGAGGCAGGGTCTTACTCTGTCAGGTAGGCTGGAGGGTAGTGGCGCGATCTTGGCTGACTTCAGCCTCAACATCCTGGGTCCAAGCAATCCTCCTACCTCAGCCCCTTATGTAGCTGGGACTACAGGTGCACACCACCACACCCAGCTGATTTTCCTTTAGTATACTTTGTAGAAATGGGATTTCTCCATGTTTCCTTGGCTGTTCACAAACTCTTGAACTCAGGCAGTCTTGAGCCTCTTAAATTGCTTGGCCTCTTAAATTGCTGCGATTACAGGCATGAGCCACTGCCCTTCTCTGTATTATATTTTCTTTATCCAGTTTACCATTGATAGGATTCAGGTTGATTTCATGTCTTTGCTATTGTGAATAGTTCTGCAGTGATCATGAGTGTGCTTGTGTTTTTATGGCAGAATAACTTGTATTTCTTGAGGCATACACCGAATTATGAGGTTGCTGGGTCAAATGCTAATTCTGTTTTTAGTTCTCTGAGGAATCACCAAACTGCTTTTCACAATGGTTGAACTAATTTACACTCCCACCACCTTGCCAGGATCTGGTGGTTTTTTTTGTTGTTTTTTTTTTTTGAGACAGAGTCTCGCTCTGTTGCCCATGCTGGAGTACAGTGGCACAATCTCGCAATCTCGGCTCATTTGCAACCTCCACCTCCTGCTTCCCGGGTTCAAGTGATTCTCATGTCTCAGCCTCCTGAATAGCTGGGATTATAGGCATTTGCCACCATGCACGGCTAATATTTTCTATTTTTAGTAGAGATGGGGTTTTACCATGTTGACCAGGCTGGTCTCGAACTCCTGCCCTCAAGTGATCCACCCACCTCAGCCTCCCAAAGTGCTAGGATTACAGGCAAAAGCCACCGCGCCCAGCCCTGCATCTGTACTTTTTTGATGTTTTAATAATAGCCATTCTGGCTTGTGTGAGATGGTATCTCATTGTGTATTTTGTTTGCATTTCTCTAATGATTAATGATGAGTATTTTTTTTATATGCTTGTTAGCCACCTGTATACTTTCTTTTGAAAGGCATCTGTTCATCATCTTTGCTTCCTTTTTAATAAGGTTGTTTGTTTTTCCTTGTAAATTTGTTTAAGTATTTTATGGATTGCGGATATTAGATGTTTGTCAGCAGCATAGTTTGCAAATACATTATTCTATTCTGTAGGTTGTTTACTCTGTTGATAGTTTCCTTTGATGTGAAGAAGCTCTTTGGTTTAGTTAGGTCTCATTTGTCAATTTTTGCTTTTGTTGCAATTGTTTTTAATATTTTCTTTTTTCTTTTTTTTTGAGACGGAGTTTCACTCGTTGCCCAGACTGGAGTGCAACGGCATGAGCTCACTGCAACCTCCGCCTCCTGGGTTCAAGTGGTTCTGCTGTCTAAGCCTCCCAAGAAACTAGGATAACAGGCATGAGCCACCATGCCTGGCTAATTTTGTATTTTTAGTAGAGGCAGGGTTTCACCATGTTGGTCGGACTAGTCTCAAACTCCTAACCTCAGGTGATCCAGCTGCCTTAGCCTTCCAAAGTGCCGGGATTATAGGCGTGAGCCACTGTGCCTGGCCTGTCCTGTGTCTTTATAATGCTCATGTTTCTCATGCTGAGAATAGTTGTGTACTTTGGGTATTTAAAGATAAATTTTTTTTTAGGGGAATATTTTCTGGTGGACTTGATCAATATTATATCTAATCTGAGTTTTGTTTTTAAAGATGCTTTTAACTTTCTATTTTTTCTGGATAAAATGTTGCTCAGATGGAGAGCTGTTTTTTGCTCGAATCCTTTGGGTTTCTGTTCAGAAGCCCTATTAATATCCCATGGTATCTGTGAATGAGGTGGGCTGTCACAGGGAGAACTCAGACCTATCTCTATCCCGACTCATGCTGGAAATCAGCAGTATTTTTTTCATGTCACCATTATAAATAGAAACTGAGGCTGAAACACTGCTCCCATTCTCATTATTGTGAAGATGCGGTTTCACCCAGGAGGCCTGCAGACTCTCCTCCTGCAGCTCAGGCTTTTCACTGTCTGATGTGACACTGGAGTGCTGCTGTGGCAATTGGGGTTCATGTAAGATACTAGCTGCCAGCTGTGAGCTTTGTGTTGTGGGCTGTGTGTCAATGGCTGATGGTAGGAGTCAAGAGAGGACACTGGCCATCAGGAGAGGGCAAGCAGGGTGCTCTAACCCAGTGCTAAAGCAGTTAAAGAGTCATGGCTTTAAAATTTTTTTTTTTTTTTTTTTTTTTTTTTTGAGAAGGACTGTCACTCTGTCACCCAGGCTGGAGTGCAGTGGCGCGATCTCAGCTTACTGCAAACTCCACTTCCCGGGTTCATGCCACTCTTCTGCCTCAGCCTCCCAAGTAGCTGGGCCTACAGGCGCCTCCCACCATGCCCGGCTAATTTTTTGTATTTTTTTTAGTAGAGACAGGGTTTCACCGTGTTAGCCAGGATGGTCTCGATCTCCTGACCTCATGAACTACCCGCCTTGGCCTCCCAAAGTGCTGGGATTACAGGCGTGAGCCACCGTGCCCGGCCTGCTTTAAAATATTAATAGACGAAAAGATACCCTATTCAACCATTTCTGTAGGAGAGTGGGAGCCTACCTTCAGCAGGCACCTGGCTTCATGTTGCAGAATTACCTCCTGTTATGAAGATGAGAAAGGTTTATTTTGTCATTGAATATAACCAATAAGCATACACCGATGGCCTTGCCAGTTGCCAGGTGAATTTAGGATGAACTACGTATGACATGGTGCTATAAATTTTTCTACTTGTGGACCAACTATGGTGACTGTCTTTCTGTCTTGGCAGTCTCTTGAGCAGATTGACTATGATGTGTGTCACATTCAGGTTAAATTGTTCAATAAAACAGTTTTCTTTCTGTTCAATCATTTTGTAGTTTCCTGGGGCTGGAGAAAATTTTTCTTTAAATTATATTTTCCACACACTGTCTAGAATTAGCAGACATGATATAAACACATAAGATGCCAACCAAGCTTTTCTCTACAGGGGAATTTTCCTCTCAGGCTTCCAGTCAACTCACAGATTTCTACAAACTTCACAGGACAGCAATCAACCATTTCACCTCTTTCAGTGACTCTTGTATCTTCAGACCTGAAACTGATTCAGAGACCAGGGTACCCAGAAACCTAGAGTAACATGTGAGTGTTGAGTAGATATGTAGACATGAGAATCTCCACTTTCCCTGTCCTCTTATTGCTAAGATACACACAAATGTGCAAGTAACACCTGCTGCAGCTCCAAATTCTGAATCTAGGTCTTGAGATTTGGGAACCAAAAAAACCTTTCATCTGAGGAATGCAAGTCCTTTTAGTTGTCAAACTCATAGAGACATTAAAATGACAATACAATTTTGTGTTTCTCCCATCTTTGAACTATGTTTTTTTTGTTTTGTTTTGTTTTGTTTTTGTTTGTTTTGTTTTTCTTGAGATGGAGTGTTGCTCTGTCGCCAAGGCTGGAGTGCAGTGATGCGATCTCTGCTCACTGCAACCTCCGCCTCCCGGGTTCAAGGGATTCTCCTGCCTCAGCTTCCCAAGTAGCTGAGATTACAGGCATGTGCCATAACAGCTGGCTAATTTTTGTATTTTTGGTAGAGAAGGGGTTTCACCATGTTGGCCAGGCTGGTGTTGAACTCCTGACCTCAGGTGATCGACCCACCTTGGCCTCCCAAAGTGCTGGAAAATTACGGGCATGAGTCACTGCACCTGGCCCTGAACGAAGAGATTTTTTTTTATCTCTTAAAACTGTTAGCTATTGCCACCAGTAACTATAAATTAATAATGCCACACTGGACACTATAACCCATACTCTAAATTTTAATGATGTATGTCCAATCAATAATCAATGTCATTTCTGTGAATATAATAAAAATTTCTGGTAAACAACTTTATATATCAGTCATCTCTCTGTCCCTCTTTTTTTGCCTTTTCAGATGGACTTGTAACTGTTCCTAATCAAAGTGTAGATGACAGGCAACCTGAAGGTTTGCTCCCAAATTACAATCCTCAAGCTTTGCCCAAATAAACTGTCTACTTACATTCATGTTGCCTTAGCTTTTTTTTCTTTTAGGTAGACATATCTTTCAGTGTGTTAAAGCAGCCTCTATAAGGGGATCGTTCCTTTGATTGTACTCTGCGTGCTGTAACACCCAAGAATGAAGAGCCAGGTTGATCCCACCTAGAATCTGCAAATAAGGTCTGGCCTCTTCCTGGAATTTACAAGATAAGGCCAGACTTTGAATTGAGAATGTAGAGAAAACCAACAAGAGACATTTTCTGCATTGTGAGATGTCAACATAGACATCTTAAAGTTCCCCTCTGAGAATGTGACTTTTTCAGCTTCTCAGATCTTGTCCAGTGCTACCTGCTACAGTTATGTGAGGGGCACCAGGTGTAAATAGAATCTGATGGTAGAATATGTGAGTGTGAACAAGCATCTTCAGAGTGAGAGATCAAGGTGATAATGTATCCAGAGCCATAACCACAACTATACCTACCTGTAAAATGTGGGACTGGAGGAGACTATTCCTGTTCTTCCTCTTACCTAAGAGCTAGATAAATCAGGACAGGTGATCCAGGTTCTGGAGCTTCTCCAGGGCAGTTTAATTTTTTATTTAGAAGTAGCCTGAGTCTCTCCTGCCTGGCTTATCACTGGGCCATCAGCCCAGGGTCACTGGGAACTCTCACAATCAGCTGGGCATCTTTGAGACATTTGAGGATGCCCAGAGCAGAATTGTGCCAGGGTAACAAAAGTGGCTAATTCTGCTTCTGTCTCAGAGTAAAAAATTGAGTTATCCTGTGTCTTCTCCTCGCCTCACACAAGAGATGACTTTGGTGGGTACCCAGATGAATGTTTCTCTAGTTTTCTGGTGCTTGGGTGAAAAACAACCAGGATGTCTGGAGACTCAAACAAATCAACTAATTGCTTTTATTTTCCATGGCCATTAGAAAAATAGATGAAGCAGTCATCCAGGAACCATCCAGAAACTTTTAGTCTAAACTAGCAACTGAATAAAGGGTTGAATTAAGCATCATATGGTTGATTCACTGAACAGATGTGTGCAAAAAACCTTGTGTTTTATTTGGGCCACTTTCTTTATATTGTAGTAACTTATGTCATCACCTGGAGGGATATTTATGAATAGAAGGATTATTATTATATGCGTTTCTATTACCTGCTAAGAATACATATTTATCTTATAATAATTAACCTAGAGAACTTTAATTATTTAAATTGCTTATTAATATGCATTATGTAATTGACAGGGCAGTGGCTAAAAAAAAATTATACAGACTCAGAGATTTAAGTTTCTCTTAGGCAAACTTAGGAAAACAGAACTGGAAATACCCCAGTGGCACAGAGAACAGAATTCTACGTAAGGTCCACTCCCTACCCCAGTTCTGTTCAGATTCATTCTATTTGGGGGTCTTATTTAGATCTGGCCCCACTCTGGAGTCTTGCCTTACAGAACTGATTGGAAGAGATGAGAGTTTTGGCTGGTGAATCCTGCTGCCTTTCTAAGGCTGGTGCTCACAATTTTCTGCACCCCAAAGGAGATAAATGGGAAAAGTAAAGTATATATTTTAAGGTCTTAATTTTTAAATTTTCTATTAAATCAGTGCTTGCAGATTCCATTTGGCATCTTGTTTTCTATTCCTGCAGATTCAGTAGTTGCTCCACTAGTCACACACACAAATATATATATATATATAGTAAAAGTTTCTGTAAACTGCATTAAACTTTTCTCTTTTCAGGTAATTTGTGTACATTTAGCTTTTATTCTATACATTTTCTTTAAAAAACCAAGAACAGAAACAGAAGGTGAAATACATACACTGGGCCCTTCGCCTAATGCTGGGAATTTTTGTTTGTTTGTTTTTTGAGATGGAGTCTTGCTCTGTCACCCAGGCTGGGGTGCAGTGGCTGGATCTCAGCTCACTGCAAGCTCCACCTCCCGGGTTTACGCCATTCTCCTGCCTCAGCCTCCTGAGTAGCTGGGACTACAGGCGCCCGCCACCTCGCCCGGCTAGTTTTTTGTATTTTTTAGTAGAGATGGGGTTTCACCGTGTTAGCCAGGATGGTCTCGATCTCCTGACCTCATGATCCACCCGTCTCGGCCTCCCAAAGTGCTGGGATTACAGGCTTGAGCCACCGCGCCCGGCAATGCTGGGAATTATTAAACACTTAGTACCAACTCCCAGTGTGTTATGAGGATTAAATCACATAATGTGTTATTTCTAGCGCAGTGCTCTGCAACATACTCTTGAGCACATAGTACCTGCTTAGTAAACATTGCATTAGTACATGTGTATATGTTTTCCAAATGCAGGCTTATTCAGGCACTGCTACCTTTTGTTGCCTCTGTAAACTTTAAAGAACCAGCAAAGAATTTGATACTTTAGGATGGAGATTGGTTGTCTTCATTTGTGCCAGAAGTATTTGTGTTGTGACAAGAGTGCCAAGTGTAAGGGACTCTGTACTGTTCCTGCTTCTCTAACAAATGCTAATGATGAGCCTATGGGGAGCATCATCAGCATTGACAGGGGACTTATTTAAAACACACATTCATGTACCCTTTGAAAACCTGCAGAATCACATTACATAGAGAGGGACTAAAATTACCGAGTGGTTTATAAGCTCATTAAAGCTTGAGAGGCAATGCTTAGCTAAGTGGTTAAAAACCCAGGGTTCTATTAGTTTGGTGCAAAAGTTATTACAGTTTCTGCCATTGTAAGTAATGTGGATTACTTAGATGTGGATACTCAAATTACATTGCCAGTTCACAGAAATATCTTTGCTCGTGCCCTTTCCACGGGTTCTTTTTATTGTTGGACACATCTATGTTGTTTTAATTAAGTGCCTCATGTGACTCTAAGGTGTGGCCAGAATCAAGTATGAGGGGTTGAAGATACACTCATGAGAGTTCAGTTTCAGCTGTTTTCTACAGGGTGATCATAGGTCCTGTTCTGTTTGGGTTTGGTGTAGACGGCAGTGTGGCCCATATTTTTATTACTGTAGCAGAGATTGTTGGTATCTGTGGCAGGGAAGGGCACCAAAAACAGGAAAGGAGAAATATATGTTTCTATCATCATGGAGCAACTAATGAGTTTTTCATGTTATAAAGGACAAAAGTGGGTGGACTTTTTCAGTGGGTCTTGGTACTTCTGCCCGTGGGTGTGGAGGTAGCAGGTAAACAGGTGGTGCTGACACTTTTTAAGGCATATTCTCAAGATACAGGTGTAATTTGTCCAGAGAATCTCAACTGAAAAGGTGTCCCAGAGAAGGAGGAGATAGGGAAAAAAAATGCCTTTTTTTTTTTTTTTTTTTTTTAAAAGCTAAACATGTCTCAGATCAAGAACTGTCTCTACTCTGCCTTCTGGAATTCCATCCATTTAGTACTTGCAAACCGTTACTTGTGTTTTTCCTCCCTAATGAGTTTGTTTTAACTACTTTTAAAAACTTCATTGATAGTCAAGCGTCTCTGAAAAATATTTCTTTTTAGAACCTTCTCTAAATTCTCAACATCATGGCTTTTTATATGCCATGCAGGATTCTAATCATAATTTATGATCTGCAGTATTAAAAATGTATCCTTTGTGGCTGTTGAACATGAGGTGGTGGGGATACTGAAGATTTCTGTTGGGGAAAAGCTGGAATCCTTAGTAAAGATGGAGAGCAGGTAATGTTGAGGCTCCATTTGTGTTCACCATTAGCACTAAGCAGAATGGGATTAAGGACATGCTTATTTAAACAAGATGAGGGCTGGGCGCAGTGGCATATGCCTGTAATCCCAGCAGTTTGGGAGGCCGAGCAGGGTGGATCACCTGAGGTTAGAAGTTCAAAACCAGCCTGGCCAACATGGCGAAACCCTGTCTCTCCTAAGAATACAAAAATCAGCCAGGCATGGTGGTGCACGCCTGTAATCCCAGCTACTCGATAGGCTGAGGCAGGAGAATCTCTTGAACCCAGGAGGTGGAGGTTGCACTGAGGCGCGATTATGCCACTGCACTGGGTGACACAGTGAGACTCTATCTCAAGAAAAAAAGATGAGATTTATTACCCAGAAAGTTCAGAAGATAATTATCAGGAGATAACTACTCTCTAGGGTGCTCAAAAAAGACTCCTTAAAATCACTACTAAAAATTACAGAAAATGGGAAATATCTGTATCTTGAAGTTTGCATAAAACTGATGTTTCTGTTTGGTTACATTCAGCCTGTAATTTACTTTTTTTTTTTGAGATGGATTTTCACTCTTGTTGGCATGCTGGGAGCCACCACTGCCGACCAGCCTATAATTTACTTTTTGGGAACAGTATTTCAGCAGTGATGCTGTGTTCTTCTGTGTGTATCAGCACATCATAAAAATTTGTCGTACTGCTGTTGATGTTTATGATTCACTTGGATAAGTGCGCTCTGACAGATTTTTTTTTTTTT
>NW_012101273.1:60927-64757 GCF_000951045.1 Mandrillus leucophaeus | reverse complement strand
TTTTTTTTTTTTTTTTTTGAGTCTCTTCATTATTAAGTATCTTTATGCAGCTGGTGTGTATAAACTATCAAATTTAATCTGTCAGGTGCTCTTCTTTCTTAGGGTTTTTTGCATATATCTGTCCTTGGAAAATAAAGACTTTCATCTTCTTTTGTAGTCCAGAAAAACTGGGAAAAACACAGGTTCTTCAACATACTGAATGTTTGATAAAATATTCTTCTTAGGCCAAAATCATTGGCATTACTGGTGAGCTTGTTAGAAATTCAGAAGCTCAGACTTTATTCCAGATGTTCTAGAAAAAATAATCTCCATTACAAGATCTCCAGTCTATTGTACACATTAAAATTTGATAAGTACCTTCTAACTCAACATGTCTTTTTTATCTCAAAAATACACAGAACTCATTGTCTAGGATGTTAACATCACACTCAAAAACATACAGGCTTAATTTTTTACTTTAATGCTTTTATACTTTTTTATAATTTTATACTTTATTATCCAGAATACATGCCTTAATTTTATACTTTATTTATTTTTATACTTTTTTTATACATGCTTTCGTTTTATACTTTATTATCCAGAAAAGTATCATATATACACTGATGTTGTGGATCTTATTCCACTTTTTTCAGAGTTAGAGAATACATAAGAGAGTATTTCTGTGTTGAAAATTATTTTCAACAAGGCGTGGTGGCTCACGCCTGTAATCCCAGCACTTTGGGAGGCCGCGGTGCATGGATCACCTGAGGTCAGGAGTTCGAGACCAGCCTGACCAATATGGTGAAACCCCGTCTCTACTAAAATTACAAAAATTAGCTGGGCATGGTGGCGGGTGTCTGTAATCCCAGCTACTTGTGAGGCTGAGGCAAGAGAATCGCTTGAACCCAGGAGGCAGAGGTTGCAGTGAGCTGAAATTGCACCATTGCACTCCAGCCTGGGCAACAAGTGCAAGACTCTGTCTTAAAAAAGAAAAAAAAAATTTATCGGATGATTTAGTCATTCCTATAAGTCAGAACCTGTTCTCTTTACTCTCATTTCACCTTTAGTCAAATTAAAAATTCTGCGCTTGGCCACCTGATGTGTGTGTGTATGTGTGTTTTTCAAGGACCATTGACATTCATGGATGTGGTAATAAAATTTTCTCCAGAAGAGTGGCAATTCCTGGACACTGCACAGCAGAATTTATATAGGGATGTGATGTTAGAGAACTACAGAAACCTGGTCTTCCTGGGTGAGAATAACTTCAATACACAATTCTAAGATACTCTAAATTTTTCTTTTTTGTTGTTTTTGTAGAATGTTTTTTGGTAATTGATGCTTTGCATAAATGAGTTTCACATCAGTGTTTTGAAGAAAATCTTGGGAATTTGTCAGTGTAGAAAAGGATTTCTTTAAGATAAACATCTTGAAGTTCACCTTGATCTGAACTTTCCACATTCCTGAGCAGACCTGTATTTTTTATTCTACATTAGTGACAATTTCAAAATTTAGTGACATAAAATATTGTTGCCCACGTCTTAACATGTAATTGTCGACACCAGCTTTTGATTCATTCGTAGTGAGTAGTTAAACTATTATTTATTTATTTATTTATTTATTTATGAGAGGGAGTGTTGCTGTTGCCCAGGCTGGAGTATAATGGCGCGATTTTGGCTCACTTGAACCTCCCGAGTTCAAGAGATTCTTCAGCCTCAGCTTTCTGAGTCACTGGTACTACAGGCTTGTGCCACCAAGCCCAGCTAAGTTTTGTATTTTTAGTAGAGAAGAGGTTTCACCGTGTTGGCCAGGCTGGTCTCGAACTTCTGACCTCAAGTGATCCACCCTCCTCCGCCTCCCAAAGTGCTGGGATTACAGGCATGAGTCACCGTGCCCAGCCCATTTTCTAAATATTTAGAAGTTACTGTTATAAATTCGTGTTTTGGGGTTAATATACTAGAATATTCCATTACGTTCTCTTTACTGAGCACATTATTTGAAGAATATGAGCAACATTCATGTTACTTATTTTTAATAAAACAGGTATTGGTGTCCCTAAGCCAGATTTGATCACCTGTCTGGAGCAAGGAAAAGAGCCCTGGAATATGAAAAGACACAAGATGGTAGCCAAACCCCCAGGTAGGTGAGAGTGAACACAATGGACAACACAGATGAGAGGTCCAAAGGTTAAGGAGAAAACCAGTCCTTAAAATAGATTTTGGGAAGCTGTGTTCCAAAGAAAATAGTTTCAAGAAAATCTATATTTTCATATTTTCAGGGGAACCATAAATATCTGCATAATTTTATAAAACTCTGTGTTAGGCCGGGCAAATGTCTCACGCCAGTAGATCCAGCACTTTGGGAGGCCAAGGCGGGTGGATCACCTGAGGTCAGGAGTTCGAGACCAGCCTGGCCAACATGGTGAAACTCGTTCTCTACTAAAAATGTAAAAATTTCCTGGTCGTGGTGGTGCACGCCTGCTATTCGGTGTAATCCCTGCTATTCGGAAGGCTGAGGCAGGAGAATCACTTGAATTAAGGAAGCAGAGGTTTCAGTGAGCCGGTGTCATGCCATTGCACTTCAGCTTGTGTGAGAAGAGAGAAAGTCCGTCTCAAAGTTAAAAAAAAAAAAACAATAAAAAAACCTATGTTAAACTATTTTTTAAGTTCTCTTGTTTTACCATGTTTAAAATATGTGAGAGTAGTGGTTTCTGTTCCATTTGTTTTTTCATTTTTCTGCATAATTCATCCTGTTTTTATTAGTATAGTCTTGAAATACAGTTTGGGATTGTTAAGTATGACATCCTCCCGGTTCTTTTTTGTCAAGATTGCTTTGGCTATTCAAAGTTTGTTGAAGTTTCATGTAAATTTTAGGATTGTGTTTTACATTACTATATAAAATATACCACTGGAGTTGTTTTTTTTTTGTTTTTTTTTTTGAGATGGAGTTTTGCTCTTGTTGCCCAGGCTGGAGTGCAATGGCACGATCTGGGCTTACTGCTACCTCCGCCTCCTAGGTTCAAGCGATTCTCCTGCCTCCGCCTCCCGAGTAGCTGGGAGTACAGGCATGTGCCACCATGCCCAGCTAATTTTTAGAGACAGGGTTTCACCATGTAGGCCAGGCTAGTCTTGAACTCCTGACATCAGGCGATTTGCCCACCTTGGCCTCCCAAAGTGCTGGGATTACAGGTGTGAGCCACTGTGCTTGTTTTTTTGTTTTTTTTTTTTTAATTGAGATTGAGTTTTGCATTTGTCGCCCAAGCTGGAGTGCAATTGCGCGATCTCGGCTCATTGCAACCTCTGCCTCCTGGGTTCAAGTGATTCTCCTGTCTCAGCTTCCCCACAGCTGGGATTATAGGGAAGAGCCACCACACCCAGCTGTTTTTTGTATTTTTAGAGACAGGGTTTCATTATGTTGGTCAGGCTGGTTTCGAACTCCTGATCTCAGGTGAATCACCTGCCTAGACCTCCCAAAGTACTGGGATTACAGGTGCAAGCCACCACTTCGGGCCAATCACATGTGATTTGCAAATAGTTTTACCAGTTTGCAAATATTTTACCAATTTCCTTTGAAGAGAGACATTGTCACTCTTGAATTTTTTTTTTTTTTTGATATGCAGAAATATTGAAGTATGGTGTGGTTAAATTTCTATTTTCTTTTTTCTGTTGTTCATGCATTTAATGTCATATCTAAGAAAATGGTGCCAAGACCAATTTCATGTCTTTCCCCTATATTTTTTATAAGAGAATTGTTATTTTTTATTTCTAAGTACCATATAAATATATATATACACACACACACCCCTATATATATATACACATATATAAAATTTTCCTTTTTTTTTTTTTTTTTTT
>NW_012101273.1:54130-60877 GCF_000951045.1 Mandrillus leucophaeus | reverse complement strand
ACAAGATGTAATCTTGTTCTGTTGCCCAGGTTGGAGTGCAGTGCCATCATCTTGGCTCACTCCAACATCCACCTCCTGGGTTCAAGTGATTCTCCTGCCTCTCAGCCTCTCAAATAGCTGGAATTACAGGCGCCTGCGACCATGCTCTGCTAATTTTTGTATTTTTAGTAGATACGGGGTTTCAACATATTCTCCAGCCTGGTCTCAAACTCCTGACCTCAGGTAGTCTGCCCACCTTGGCCTCCCAAAGTGTTGGGGTTACAGGTGTGAGCCACTGTGCGTGGCCCTAAAATACTTTTTGTATATAGTTCAAAGAAACAATCCAGCTTTATCAGTGTAGGTATCCAGTTTTCAAAATTATTATTTGAAGAGATTATTTTTTCTCCATTGTGTGCTCATGGTAACTTTGTGGAAGATCATTTGATCATATACAGAAGGTTTTATTTCTGAGCTCTTTATTCTTTTGTTTTTTTTCTTCTGTTTATCTTTGTGTTAGTATCACATTGTTTTTGGGATTGTAGCTTTTAATATGTTTTAAAATTAGGAAGTATAATACTTATTTTTCAGGGTGTTTGGCTAGTTATAGTTTACAATCAAATTTAAAATTTTTGAACAACATATTTGTTTAAAAAATCTGTGCTATTAGGATTTTATAAAGATTATATTAAATTTGTTCACCATTGTAGGTTGTATTGACATGTTAACTAAATAAAATTTTTTGACCCTTCAGCAAGTATATATTGAAGAGTGTGTTTTATATTTGTTTATTTTTCTAATCTCTTTTTAGAGACAGGGTCTTACTATGTTGTGCAGGCTAGTTTCAACCTCCTGGGCTCAAGCAGTTCTCTTGCCTTGGCCTCCAAAATTGTTAACATTACAGGCGTGAGCCACCATGCCTGTCCTGTGTGTTTTATTTTATGTATTTTTGGATTTGCCTGTTTTTCCTAGTTTCATTCAGTTTTGGTCAGAATACACATAGTGTATGATTTTGGTCGTAAGTTTATTTGTTGTTGTTGTTTTGAGACAGAATCTCACTCTGTCACTCTGACTTTTCTTTATAAGTTATCCACCTTCAGGTATTCCTCTATGTGCAAAATAATTAATAGAATCTATAATGTTGTCTATGCTTCCTGTTTTCTTATCGATCTTTTATCTGAATTTTTAATTTATTATTTAAAATGGGATTTTGGTGTCTAAAATCATTGCGTTGCTATGTATTTTCTGTTTCACTTTGCCAATATTTGCTTTATATATTTTGGATATATGTCTCATATATTATAATATATGATATTTATATATATATCATAATATATATGATAGTTATAGATTCCTGGTAAAGTGACCCATTTGATCATTACATATCAATTTTTGTCTCACATTAGTACTTGACTTAAGGCATATTATGCCTAATATAATTATGACCACCTCACTTAATTGCGGTTACTATTTACATGGAATATAGATTTTTTCCATTATGTTGCTTTCACCCTGTTTGACTCAATGCTAAAATGAGTCTCTTATAGACAGCATACTGTATTGCTTTTTTACTTAATCCTCTCACACATCTTGTTTCTTATTCTTTTTATAAATTTAATTAATTAATTAATTATTTTTTGAGACGAAGTCTTGCTCTCTTACCCAGGCTGGAGTGCCAGTGGCCGATCTCAGCTCACTGCAAGCTCCGCCTTCCAGGTTCACGCCATTCTCCTGCCTCAGCCTCCCGAGTAGCTGGGACTACAGGTGCCCGCCACCACGCCCGGCTAATTTTTTGTATTTTTAATAGAGATGGGGTTTCACCGTGTAGCCAGGATGGTGTTGATCTCCTGACCTTGTGATCCGCCCGCCTTGGCCTCCCAAAGTGCTGGGATTACAGGCGTGAGCCACCGCGCCCGGCCCTTAAATTTAATTATTTATTTAGGATAGGATCTCACTCTGTTAACCAAGCTAGTTTGCAGTGGCCTTATCACAGCTCACCACACCCTCAACTTTCCCAAACTCAGATGATGTCAATTCAGCCTCTTAAGTAGCTGGGTTACAGGCATGTGCCATCATCACCCAGCTGGGTTTTTTGTTTGTTTGTTTGTATTTTTTGTAGAGACAGGGTTGCCCAGGCTGGCCTTGAACTACTGAGATCAAGTGATAAGGCCACTTGGGCCTCACGAAGTCCTGGGATTACATTATTACATTTCTCTCTCTCTCTCTCTTTTTTTTCTTTTTTGAGACAGAGTTTTGCTCTTGTTGCCCAGGCTGGAGTGCAATGGCACAATCTTGGCTCACCGCAAGATCCGCCTCCCAGGTTCACATGATTCTCCTGCCTCAGCCTTTTGAGTAACTGGGATTACAGGCATGTGCCATCATGCCCAGCTAGTTTTGTGTTTTTAGTAGAGATGGGGTTTCTCCATGTTGGCCAGGCTGGTCTCAAACTCCCAACCTCAGGTGATCTTCCTGCCTCGGCCTCCCAAAGTGCTGGGATTATAGACGTGAGTCATCGTGCCTGGCTACATTTCTTTTTATTAAGTTGTTTAATTTACATTTAAAATAATTGCTTAAAGATATAAAGTTACTATTAACAGTTTATTATTGTTTTATGTATTTTTTGTAGATATGTTTTTTCTCGTTTCCTGTTTTACTGCCTTAATTTTTATTTTAATTTTGTGACATGCCTTGGTTATTTTTTATTGTTTCACATACTTTCTATAAATATAATGCAATCATCCTGAAATATAATGTAATCATTTTGAAAAATGGAGATTAAATAAAACATCTTAAAGTTAAAACAATACATTTTAATATGATAACTTCAATTGAATACAAAAACCTATAGCTTTATATTTTCCAGTTTGTTATTGATATTATAAATATATTGTGTATCTATTAACAAATGTATGCAGATTTAGTCTTGGTTTTTATATTTACAGAAGTTGTTTAAGGGTTTTATGTACCATCATTATAATAGAATTCTGTATGTGTCTCTATATTTACATTTAACAGAGAGCTCTCTCTATATATACATTTTTTTTTTTTTTTTTTTGAGAGGAGTTTTGCTCTGTCACGCAGGCTGGAGTGCAGTGGCATGATCTCGGCTCAGCTCACTGCAACCTCCGCCTCACAGGTTCAAGCGATTCTCCTGCCTCAGCCTCCTGCGTAGCTGAGATTATAGGCATGAGCCATCACACCCAACTAAATTTTCTATTTTTAGTAGAGATGGGGTTTCAGCATGTTGGTCAGGCTGGTCTTGAACTCCTGACGTCAGGTGATCTGCCCGCCTTGGCCTCCTAAAGTGCTGGGATTTTATGATGCTGTCCAGCATGATTTTATTTTATTTATTTATTTAAAAAAAATTTTTTTTTGAGACGGAGTCTTGCTCTGTCGCCCAGGCTGGAGTGCAGTGGTGCAATCTCAGCTCACTGTAAGCTCTGCCTCCTGGGTTTACGCCATTCTCCTGCCTTCAACAAGATTGAAACTCCATCTCCAAAAAAAAAAAATGCTTCCTCAAATTTTTAATTTTTATATTGTTCTCTAGAATTCTTTAAATTTTATAGAATAATTACGATTGTTTTCTGTATCATTATAACAATGGTAAGAAATTTCATTTTTATGTATGTGCATATCTTTCCTAGAAAATAATGTATTTTTATATGATTGTGTGTTATTTTCTCTCTCTCTTTTTTATTTTTGAGATGGATTCTTGCTCTGTCACCCAGGCTGGAATTCAGTGGTGCAATCTCGGCTCACTGCCACCTCCACTTCCTGGGTTCAAGTGATTCTCCCTCCTCAGCCTCCTGAATAACTGGGATTATAGGCACACACCACCACACCTGGCTAATTTTTGTATTTTTAGTGGAGACAGGGTTTTGCCATGTTGGCCAGGCTGATCTTGAACTCCTGACCTAAGGTGATCCATCTGCTTTGGCCTCCCAAAGTGCTGGTATTACAGGTGTGAGTCACCATACCTGGCCTGTTGTTTTCTTGAATCATGTTATTTTCAGTGGAAGAAACTGCTTTCGGTATCTTTTATACATAGGGCACATGCAGCGCCAATATACTTTTTCAGAATTTGATTACTTTGGAAGGTTTTTTTGTTTTATTTTTGGCAGGACAGATTTGCTGATAGTATTATTCTCAGTTGGTAGCTATTTTTTCAGGACTTTGACTATATCACACAGTTCCCATCTGGCCTCCAAAATTTTTGTTGACAATTTAGTGGTTATCTGAAAGCCTGCTTGTAACTGCAAGCAGTTTCCAAGATTCTCTTTTTGTCTGTGACTTTTAAAAGTGTGCCTATATATGTGTTTGCTATAAATATTTTTGTGTTTTTCCTAGTTTGTTGAGCTTCTTCATTTTTATTTTATGTTTTCTTTTAGAATTTTTTTGTTTGTTTTTGTTGAGACAGAGTCTTCCTCTGTCTCCCAGGCTGGAGTGCAATGGCGTGGTCTTGGCTCACTGCAACCTCCACCTCCCAGGTTCAAGCAATTCTCCTGCCTCAGCCTCCTGAGTAGCTGGGAGTACAGGTGCTTGCCACCACACCCAGCTAATTTTTTGTATTTTTAGTAGAGATGGGGTTTCACCATGTTAAGCAGGATGGTCTCGATCTCTTGACCTTATGATCTTCCCGCCTTGGCCTCCCGAAGTGCTGGGATTATAGACATGGGTCACCGTGCCTGGACACAATTTTTTAGTTATAATTTTTTTTTAGTATTTTTTACTTCCACAATTTCTGTTTTTTTGATATTTCATACTTTCGTTACCCTCATTTTTCTGTTTTTCTATAGTTATCTGTTTCCATTTCACTCATCGAGTATTTATATATTTGAATATAAAATTATTCACTTTATTTTCAATTTTTAAAATTAATACAAACATCTTTTTTTTTTTTTTTTGAGATGGAGTCTTGCTCTGTCCCCCAGCCTGGAGTGCAGTGGTGCAATCTCGGCTCACTGCAAGCTCTACCTCCCGGGTTTACGCCATTCCCCTGCCTCAGCCTCCTTAGTAGCTGGGACTACAGGCGCACACCGCCACGCCCAGCTAATTTTTTGTATTTTTAGTAGAGATGGAGTTTCACTGTGTTAGCCAGGATGGTCTGGATCTCCTGACCTCGTGATCCGCCAGCCTTGGCCTCCCAAAGTGCTGGGATTACAGGCATGAGCCACCGTGCCTGGCCTATAAACATCTTTTTTATAATTTATTTCTGAAAACTTTATGATATATTTGATGGAACTGTGGTGCCCTATTTTGTATACATTGTAGTCTTTAAGATTTGGATGTTATTAAAAGCTACCTGTCACATAAGTTATGGCATAGTCTGAAAATAATTATCTTGGTTAGAGATGTTGGGAGTCTGTCAAACAGGTTCTTATGACATGTCTTGTCTGAATTTAGTGTTTACTTTCTAGTTAAAGAGGTTTATTCATGTTTCTTTAGAGTCATC
The DNA here is from genome assembly GCF_000951045.1 of Mandrillus leucophaeus. Taxonomy (NCBI): domain Eukaryota; kingdom Metazoa; phylum Chordata; class Mammalia; order Primates; family Cercopithecidae; genus Mandrillus; species Mandrillus leucophaeus. The sequence continues at coordinate 55,449 of NW_012101273.1, read as the reverse complement.
ACTTGCTACACCTGTTCCCTGTCTGTTATACTGCAGTTTCTCTGCTACTGTAACATTTACATTTAGTCTCAGCAAACTCAAAAGTGTCACTTCAAAGTATATGACTTTATGTCATTGAAAACAGAAACCAGGCCGGGCGCGGTGGCTCAAGCCTGTAATCCCAGCACTTTGGGAGGCCGAGACGGGCAGATCACGAGGTCAGGAGATCGAGACCATCCTGGCTAACATAGTGAAACCCCGTCTCTACTAAAAAAATACGAAAAACTAGCCGGGCGACGTGGCGGGCGCCTGTAGTCCCAGCTACTCGGGAGGCTGAGGCAGGAGAATGGCGTGAACGCGGGAGGCGGAGCTTGCAGTGAGCTGAGATCCAGCCACTGCACCCCAGCCTGGGCGACAGAGCAAGACTGTGTCTAAAAAAAAAAAAAAAAACAGAAACCGAGTGTCTGGAAAAGCCCCTAGAAGACGGAAATAAAGATGAATGTGCCAGTATTTTACTTGTCTTTTAAAAAAGAATTCAGGAGCTTACTATTTACTTGTAAAGGTTCTTTGGTATATTGGGGAGCAGGAAGAGCTGTTTTGGGTAGATGTAATAAACTTTTCTCTTCATTCTATGAGGGTCTTTGGGGCACTGCACCTACTTAACTCATTTATACATTTTCCACAAATGTATTTTGGTCTGTATGTTTTTGTTACATTTGTATGTCTATGAAGTAATTATGGCCTGTGGTATTTTCCTATGCCATCTTGCTTATGTAGTTTGTATAATTTTATAGCTTAATTTGTAAAGTATATCCATCTGAGTCTAGTAAGTGAAGTAATTTGTTATTTTTATTTTTTTCAGTTGTGTATTCTCATTTTGCCCAAGACCTTTGGCCAGAGCAGGGCATAAAAGATTCTTTCCCAAAAGTAATACTGAGAAGATATGGAAAATATGGACATGACAATTTACAATTAAGAAAAGGCTGTGAAAGTGTGGATGAGTGTAAGATGCACAAAGGAGGTTATGATGAACTTAAGCAATGTTTGATAACTACCCGGAACAAAATATTTCAGTGTGATAAATATGTAAAAGTCTTTCATAAATTTTCAAGTTCAAATAGCCATAAGATAAGACATACTGGAAATAATTCTTTCAAATGTAAAGAATGTGGCAAATCATGTTGCATGCTTTCACACCTAACTCAGCATGAAAGAACTTATACTAGAGTGAATCGTTACAAATGTAAAGAATGTGGCAAAGCCTTTAGTATGCCCTCAAGTCTTAATAATCATAAGAGAATTCATACTGGAGAGAAACCCTACAAATGTGAAGAATGTGG